>NC_140385.1:13890000-13910000 GCF_054491055.1 Hypomesus nipponensis
CAGCTTCCAGCCCCTTTCATGAAGGACTACTTGTGCATATTGCAAGATTTCAGTTTCTAAGTGAATGAGCAAAAGAGCATACAGCACCTGGTATTCCCAGGCGGTCTCCCATCCAAGTACTAACCAGGCCCGACCCTGCTTAGCTTCCGAGATCAGACGAGATCGGGCGTTGCCAGGCTGGTATGGCCGTACGAAATAAGTTGACAACCATAGGCTACTTATCCATATACAGATTTAGCAATTGACAATGCAAGGTAGTCTCTCTCTCTGTCTCTCTCTCTCTCTCTCGTGTCAAAATGAAAACAGCTTCCAGCCCCTTTCATGAAGGACTACTTGTGCATATTGCAAGATGTCAGTTTCTAAGTGAATGAGCAAAATAGCATACAGCACCTGGTATTCCCAGGCGGTCTCCCATCCAAGTACTAACCAGGCCCGACCCTGCTTAGCTTCCGAGATCAGACGAGATCGGGCGTTGCCAGGCTGGTATGGCCGTACGAAATAAGTTGACAACCATAGGCTACTTATCCATATACAGATTTAGCAATTGACAATGCAAGGTAGTCTCTCTCTCTCTCTCTCTCTCGTGTCAAAATGAAAACAGCTTCCAGCCCCTTTCATGAAGGACTACTTGTGCATATTGCAAGATGTCAGTTTCTAAGTGAATGAGCAAAAGAGCATACAGCACCTGGTATTCCCAGGCGGTCTCCCATCCAAGTACTAACCAGGCCCGACCCTGCTTGGCTTCCGAGATCAGACGAGATCGGGCGTTGCCAGGCTGGTATGGCCGTACGAAATAAGTTGACAACCATAGGCTACTTATCCATATACAGATTTAGCAATTGACAATGCAAGGTAGTCTCTCTCTCTCTCTCTCTCTCTCTCTCTCGTGTCAAAATGAAAACAGCTTCCAGCCCCTTTCATGAAGGACTACTTGTGCATATTGCAAGATTTCAGTTTCTAAGTGAATGAGCAAAAGAGCATACAGCACCTGGTATTCCCAGGCGGTCTCCCATCCAAGTACTAACCAGGCCCGACCCTGCTTAGCTTCCGAGATCAGACGAGATAGGGCGTTGCCAGGCTGGTATGGCCGTACGAAATAAGTTGACAACCATAGGCTACTTATCCATATACAGATTTAGCAATTGACAATGCAAGGTAGTCTCTCTCTCTCTCTCGTGTCAAAATGAAAACAGCTTCCAGCCCCTTTCATGAAGGACTACTTGTGCATATTGCAAGATTTCAGTTTCTAAGTGAATGAGCAAAAGAGCATACAGCACCTGGTATTCCCAGGCGGTCTCCCATCCAAGTACTAACCAGGCCCGACCCTGCTTAGCTTCCGAGATCAGACGAAATCGGGCGTTGCCAGGCTGGTATGGCCGTACGAAATAAGTTGACAACCATAGGCTACTTATCCATATACAGATTTAGCAATTGACAATGCAAGGTAGTCTCTCTCTCTCTCTCTCTCTCTCTCTCTCTCGTGTCAAAATGAAAACAGCTTCCAGCCCCTTTCATGAAGGACTACTTGTGCATATTGCAAGATGTCAGTTTCTAAGTGAATGAGCAAAAGAGCATACAGCACCTGGTATTCCCAGGCGGTCTCCCATCCAAGTACTAACCAGGCCCGACCCTGCTTAGCTTCCGAGATCAGACGAGATCAGGCGTTGCCAGGCTGGTATGGCCGTACGAAATATGTTGACAACCATAGGCTACTTATCCATATACAGATTTAGCAATTGACAATGCAAGGTAGTCTCTCTCTCTCTCTCGTGTCAAAATGAAAACAGCTTCCAGCCCCTTTCATGAAGGACTACTTGTGCATATTGCAAGATTTCAGTTTGTAAGTGAATGAGCAAAAGAGCATACAGCACCTGGTATTCCCAGGCGGTCTCCCATCCAAGTACTAACCAGGCCCGACCCTGCTTAGCTTCCGAGATCAGACGAGATCGGGCGTTGCCAGGCTGGTATGGCCGTACGAAATAAGTTGACAACCATAGGCTACTTATCCATATACAGATTTCGCAATTGACAATGCAAGGTAGTCTCTCTCTCTCTCTCTCTCTCGTGTCAAAATGAAAACAGCTTCCAGCCCCTTTCATGAAGGACTACTTGTGCATATTGCAAGATTTCAGTTTCTAAGTGAATGAGCAAAAGAGCAGACAGCACCTGGTATTCCCAGGCGGTCTCCCATCCAAGTACTAACCAGGCCCGACCCTGCTTAGCTTCCGAGATCAGACGAGATCGGGCGTTGCCAGGCTGGTATGGCCGTACCAAATAAGTTGACAACCAAAGGCTACTTATCCATATACAGATTTAGCAATTGACAATGCAAGGTAGTCTCTCTCTCTCTCTCTCTCTCTCTCTCTCGTGTCAAAATGAAAACAGCTTCCAGCCCCTTTCATGAAGGACTACTTGTGCATATTGCAAGATGTCAGTTTCTAAGTGAATGAGCAAAAGAGCATACAGCACCTGGTATTCCCAGGCGGTCTCCCATCCAAGTACTAACCAGGCCCGACCCTGCTTAGCTTCCGAGATCAGACGAGATCGGGCGTTGCCAGGCTGGTATGGCCGTACGAAATAAGTTGACAACCATAGGCTACTTATCCATATACAGATTTAGCAATTGACAATGCAAGGTGGTCTCTCTCTCTCTCTCTCGTGTCAAAATGAAAACAGCTTCCAGCCCCTTTCATGAAGGACTACTTGTGCATATTGCAAGATTTCAGTTTCTAAATGAATGAGCAAAAGAGCATACAGCACCTGGTATTCCCAGGCGGTCTCCCATCCAAGTACTAACCAGGCCCGACCCTGCTTAGCTTCCGAGATCAGACGAGATCGGGCGTTGCCAGGCTGGTATGGCCGTACCAAATAAGTTGACAACCATAGGCTACTTATCCATATACAGATTTAGCAATTGACAATGCAAGGTAGTCTCTCTCTCTCTCTCTCTCTCTCTCTCGTGTCAAAATGAAAACAGCTTCCAGCCCCTTTCATGAAGGACTACTTGTGCATATTGCAAGATGTCAGTTTCTAAGTGAATGAGCAAAAGAGCATACAGCACCTGGTATTCCCAGGCGGTCTCCCATCCAAGTACTAACCAGGCCCGACCCTGCTTAGCTTCCGAGATCAGACGAGATCGGGCGTTGCCAGGCTGGTATGGCCGTACGAAATAAGTTGACAACCATAGGCTACTTATCCATATACAGATTTAGCAATTGACAATGCAAGGTGGTCTCTCTCTCTCTCTCTCGTGTCAAAATGAAAACAGCTTCCAGCCCCTTTCATGAAGGACTACTTGTGCATATTGCAAGATTTCAGTTTCTAAATGAATGAGCAAAAGAGCATACAGCACCTGGTATTCCCAGGCGGTCTCCCATCCAAGTACTAACCAGGCCCGACCCTGCTTAGCTTCCGAGATCAGACGAGATCGGGCGTTGCCAGGCTGGTATGGCCGTACCAAATAAGTTGACAACCATAGGCTACTTATCCATATACAGATTTAGCAATTGACAATGCAAGGTAGTCTCTCTCTCTCTCTCTCTCTCTCTCTCGTGTCAAAATGAAAACAGCTTCCAGCCCCTTTCATGAAGGACTACTTGTGCATATTGCAAGATGTCAGTTTCTAAGTGAATGAGCAAAAGAGCATACAGCACCTGGTATTCCCAGGCGGTCTCCCATCCAAGTACTAACCAGGCCCGACCCTGCTTAGCTTCCGAGATCAGACGAGATCGGGCGTTGCCAGGCTGGTATGGCCGTACGAAATAAGTTGACAACCATAGGCTACTTATCCATATACAGATTTAGCAATTGACAATGCAAGGTAGTCTCTCTCTCTCTCTCTCTCTCGTGTCAAAATGAAAACAGCTTCCAGCCCCTTTCATGAAGGACTACTTGTGCATATTGCAAGATGTCAGTTTCTAAGTGAATGAGCAAAAGAGCATACAGCACCTGGTATTCCCAGGCGGTCTCCCATCCAAGTACTAACCAGGCCCGACCCTGCTTAGCTTCCGAGATCAGACGAGATAGGGCGTTGCCAGGCTGGTATGGCCGTACGAAATAAGTTGACAACCATAGGCTACTTATCCATATACAGATTTAGCAATTGACAATGCAAGGTAGTCTCTCTCTCTCTCTCGTGTCAAAATGAAAACAGCTTCCAGCCCCTTTCATGAAGGACTACTTGTGCATATTGCAAGATTTCAGTTTCTAAGTGAATGAGCAAAAGAGCATACAGCACCTGGTATTCCCAGGCGGTCTCCCATCCAAGTACTAACCAGGCCCGACCCTGCTTAGCTTCCGAGATCAGACGAAATCGGGCGTTGCCAGGCTGGTATGGCCGTACGAAATAAGTTGACAACCATAGGCTACTTATCCATATACAGATTTAGCAATTGACAATGCAAGGTAGTCTCTCTCTCTCTCTCTCTCTCTCTCTCTCTCTCTCTCTCTCTCTCTCTCTCTCTCTCTCTCGTGTCAAAATGAAAACAGCTTCCAGCCCCTTTCATGAAGGACTACTTGTGCATATTGCAAGATTTCAGTTTCTAAGTGAATGAGCAAAAGAGCAGACAGCACCTGGTATTCCCAGGCGGTCTCCCATCCAAGTACTAACCAGGCCCGACCCTGCTTAGCTTCCGAGATCAGACGAGATCGGGCGTTGCCAGGCTGGTATGGCCGTACCAAATAAGTTGACAACCATAGGCTACTTATCCATATACAGATTTAGCAATTGACAATGCAAGGTAGTCTCTCTCTCTCTCTCTCTCTCTCTCTCTCTCTCGTGTCAAAATGAAAACAGCTTCCAGCCCCTTTCATGAAGGACTACTTGTGCATATTGCAAGATGTCAGTTTCTAAGTGAATGAGCAAAAGAGCATACAGCACCTGGTATTCCCAGGCGGTCTCCCATCCAAGTACTAACCAGGCCCGACCCTGCTTAGCTTCCGAGATCAGACGAGATCGGGCGTTGCCAGGCTGGTATGGCCGTACGAAATAAGTTGACAACCATAGGCTACTTATCCATATACAGATTTAGCAATTGACAATGCAAGGTAGTCTCTCTCTCTCTCTCGTGTCTAAATGAAAACAGCTTCCAGCCCCTTTCATGAAGGACTACTTGTGCATATTGCAAGATTTCAGTTTCTAAGTGAATGAGCAAAAGAGCATACAGCACCTGGTATTCCCAGGCGGTCTCCCATCCAAGTACTAACCAGGCCCGACCCTGCTTAGCTTCCGAGATCAGACGAGATCGGGCGTTGCCAGGCTGGTATGGCCGTACGAAATAAGTTGACAACCATAGGCTACTTATCCATATACAGATTTAGCAATTGACAATGCAAGGTAGTCTCTCTCTCTCTCTCTCTCTCTCTCTCTCTCGTGTCAAAATGAAAACAGCTTCCAGCCCCTTTCATGAAGGACTACTTGTGCATATTGCAAGATTTCAGTTTCTAAGTGAATGAGCAAAAGAGCAGACAGCACCTGGTATTCCCAGGCGGTCTCCCATCCAAGTACTAACCAGGCCCGACCCTGCTTAGCTTCCGAGATCAGACGAGATCGGGCGTTGCCAGGCTGGTATGGCCGTACCAAATAAGTTGACAACCAAAGGCTACTTATCCATATACAGATTTAGCAATTGACAATGCAAGGTAGTCTCTCTCTCTCTCTCTCTCGTGTCAAAATGAAAACAGCTTCCAGCCCCTTTCATGAAGGACTACTTGTGCATATTGCAAGATGTCAGTTTCTAAGTGAATGAGCAAAAGAGCAGACAGCACCTGGTATTCCCAGGCGGTCTCCCATCCAAGTACTAACCAGGCCCGACCCTGCTTAGCTTCCGAGATCAGACGAGATCGGGCGTTGCCAGGCTGGTATGGCCGTACCAAATAAGTTGACAACCAAAGGCTACTTATCCATATACAGATTTAGCAATTGACAATGCAAGGTAGTCTCTCTCTCTCTCTCTCTCGTGTCAAAATGAAAACAGCTTCCAGCCCCTTTCATGAAGGACTACTTGTGCATATTGCAAGATGTCCGTTTCTAAGTGAATGAGCAAAAGAGCATACAGCACCTGGTATTCCCAGGCGGTCTCCCATCCAAGTACTAACCAGGCCCGACCCTGCTTAGCTTCCGAGATCAGACGAGATCGGGCGTTGCCAGGCTGGTATGGCCGTACGAAATAAGTTGACAACCATAGGCTACTTATCCATATACAGATTTAGCAATTGACAATGCAAGGTGGTCTCTCTCTCTCTCTCTCGTGTCAAAATGAAAACAGCTTCCAGCCCCTTTCATGAAGGACTACTTGTGCATATTGCAAGATTTCAGTTTCTAAGTGAATGAGCAAAAGAGCATACAGCACCTGGTATTCCCAGGCGGTCTCCCATCCAAGTACTAACCAGGCCCGACCCTGCTTAGCTTCCGAGATCAGACGAGATAGGGCGTTGCCAGGCTGGTATGGCCGTACGAAATAAGTTGACAACCATAGGCTACTTATCCATATACAGATTTAGCAATTGACAATGCAAGGTAGTCTCTCTCTCTCTCTCTCTCGTGTCAAAATGAAAACAGCTTCCAGCCCCTTTCATGAAGGACTACTTGTGCATATTGCAAGATGTCAGTTTCTAAGTGAATAAGCAAAAGAGCATACAGCACCTGGTATTCCCAGGCGGTCTCCCATCCAAGTACTAACCAGGCCCGACCCTGCTTAGCTTCCGAGATCAGACGAGATCGGGCGTTGCCAGGCTGGTATGGCCGTACGAAATAAGTTGACAACCATAGGCTACTTATCCATATACAGATTTAGCAATTGACAATGCAAGGTGGTCTCTCTCTCTCTCTCTCGTGTCAAAATGAAAACAGCTTCCAGCCCCTTTCATGAAGGACTACTTGTGCATATTGCAAGATTTCAGTTTCTAAGTGAATGAGCAAAAGAGCATACAGCACCTGGTATTCCCAGGCGGTCTCCCATCCAAGTACTAACCAGGCCCGACCCTGCTTAGCTTCCGAGATCAGACGAGATAGGGCGTTGCCAGGCTGGTATGGCCGTACGAAATAAGTTGACAACCATAGGCTACTTATCCATATACAGATTTAGCAATTGACAATGCAAGGTAGTCTCTCTCTCTCTCTCGTGTCAAAATGAAAACAGCTTCCAGCCCCTTTCATGAAGGACTACTTGTGCATATTGCAAGATGTCAGTTTCTAAGTGAATGAGCAAAAGAGCATACAGCACCTGGTATTCCCAGGCGGTCTCCCATCCAAGTACTAACCAGGCCCGACCCTGCTTAGCTTCCGAGATCAGACGAGATCGGGCGTTGCCAGGCTGGTATGGCCGTACGAAATAAGTTGACAACCATAGGCTACTTATCCATATACAGATTTAGCAATTGACAATGCAAGGTAGTCTCTCTCTCTCTCTCTCTCTCTCGTGTCAAAATGAAAACAGCTTCCAGCCCCTTTCATGAAGGACTACTTGTGCATATTGCAAGATGTCAGTTTCTAAGTGAATGAGCAAAAGAGCATACAGCACCTGGTATTCCCAGGCGGTCTCCCATCCAAGTACTAACCAGGCCCGACCCTGCTTAGCTTCCGAGATCAGACGAGATCAGGCGTTGCCAGGCTGGTATGGCCGTACGAAATAAGTTGACAACCATAGGCTACTTATCCATATACAGATTTAGCAATTGACAATGCAAGGTAGTCTCTCTCTCTCTCTCGTGTCAAAATGAAAACAGCTTCCAGCCCCTTTCATGAAGGACTACTTGTGCATATTGCAAGATTTCAGTTTCTAAGTGAATGAGCAAAAGAGCAGACAGCACCTGGTATTCCCAGGCGGTCTCCCATCCAAGTACTAACCAGGCCCGACCCTGCTTAGCTTCCGAGATCAGACGAGATCGGGCGTTGCCAGGCTGGTATGGCCGTACCAAATAAGTTGACAACCAAAGGCTACTTATCCATATACAGATTTAGCAATTGACAATGCAAGGTAGTCTCTCTCTCTCTCTCTCTCTCTCTCTCTCTCTCTCTCTCTCTCTCTCTCTCGTGTCAAAATGAAAACAGCTTCCAGCCCCTTTCATGAAGGACTACTTGTGCATATTGCAAGATGTCAGTTTCTAAGTGAATGAGCAAAAGAGCAGACAGCACCTGGTATTCCCAGGCGGTCTCCCATCCAAGTACTAACCAGGCCCGACCCTGCTTAGCTTCCGAGATCAGACGAGATCGGGCGTTGCCAGGCTGGTATGGCCGTACCAAATAAGTTGACAACCAAAGGCTACTTATCCATATACAGATTTAGCAATTGACAATGCAAGGTAGTCTCTCTCTCTCTCTCTCTCGTGTCAAAATGAAAACAGCTTCCAGCCCCTTTCATGAAGGACTACTTGTGCATATTGCAAGATTTCAGTTTCTAAGTGAATGAGCAAAAGAGCATACAGCACCTGGTATTCCCAGGCGGTCTCCCATCCAAGTACTAACCAGGCCCGACCCTGCTTAGCTTCCGAGATCAGACGAGATCGGGCGTTGCCAGGCTGGTATGGCCGTACGAAATAAGTTGACAACCATAGGCTACTTATCCATATACAGATTTAGCAATTGACAATGCAAGGTGGTCTCTCTCTCTCTCTCTCGTGTCAAAATGAAAACAGCTTCCAGCCCCTTTCATGAAGGACTACTTGTGCATATTGCAAGATTTCAGTTTCTAAGTGAATGAGCAAAAGAGCATACAGCACCTGGTATTCCCAGGCGGTCTCCCATCCAAGTACTAACCAGGCCCGACCCTGCTTAGCTTCCGAGATCAGACGAGATAGGGCGTTGCCAGGCTGGTATGGCCGTACGAAATAAGTTGACAACCATAGGCTACTTATCCATATACAGATTTAGCAATTGACAATGCAAGGTAGTCTCTCTCTCTCTCTCTCTCTCTCTCTCTCTCTCTCTCTCTCTCTCTCTCTCTCTCTCTCTCTCTCTCGTGTCAAAATGAAAACAGCTTCCAGCCCCTTTCATGAAGGACTACTTGTGCATATTGCAAGATTTCAGTTTCTAAGTGAATGAGCAAAAGAGCAGACAGCACCTGGTATTCCCAGGCGGTCTCCCATCCAAGTACTAACCAGGCCCGACCCTGCTTAGCTTCCGAGATCAGACGAGATCGGGCGTTGCCAGGCTGGTATGGCCGTACCAAATAAGTTGACAACCAAAGGCTACTTATCCATATACAGATTTAGCAATTGACAATGCAAGGTAGTCTCTCTCTCTCTCTCTCTCTCTCTCTCTCTCGTGTCAAAATGAAAACAGCTTCCAGCCCCTTTCATGAAGGACTACTTGTGCATATTGCAAGATTTCAGTTTCTAAGTGAATGAGCAAAAGAGCATACAGCACCTGGTATTCCCAGGCGGTCTCCCATCCAAGTACTAACCAGGCCCGACCCTGCTTAGCTTCCGAGATCAGACGAGATAGGGCGTTGCCAGGCTGGTATGGCCGTACGAAATAAGTTGACAACCATAGGCTACTTATCCATATACAGATTTAGCAATTGACAATGCAAGGTAGTCTCTCTCTCTCTCTCGTGTCAAAATGAAAACAGCTTCCAGCCCCTTTCATGAAGGACTACTTGTGCATATTGCAAGATGTCAGTTTCTAAGTGAATGAGCAAAAGAGCATACAGCACCTGGTATTCCCAGGCGGTCTCCCATCCAAGTACTAACCAGGCCCGACCCTGCTTAGCTTCCGAGATCAGACGAGATCGGGCGTTGCCAGGCTGGTATGGCCGTACGAAATAAGTTGACAACCATAGGCTACTTATCCATATACAGATTTAGCAATTGACAATGCAAGGTAGTCTCTCTCTCTCTCTCTCTCTCTCGTGTCAAAATGAAAACAGCTTCCAGCCCCTTTCATGAAGGACTACTTGTGCATATTGCAAGATGTCAGTTTCTAAGTGAATGAGCAAAAGAGCATACAGCACCTGGTATTCCCAGGCGGTCTCCCATCCAAGTACTAACCAGGCCCGACCCTGCTTAGCTTCCGAGATCAGACGAGATCGGGCGTTGCCAGGCTGGTATGGCCGTACCAAATAAGTTGACAACCAAAGGCTACTTATCCATATACAGATTTAGCAATTGACAATGCAAGGTAGTCTCTCTCTCTCTCTCTCTCTCTCTCTCTCTCTCTCTCTCTCTCTCTCTCTCGTGTCAAAATGAAAACAGCTTCCAGCCCCTTTCATGAAGGACTACTTGTGCATATTGCAAGATTTCAGTTTCTAAGTGAATGAGCAAAAGAGCATACAGCAGGCGGTCTCCCATCCAAGTACTAACCAGGCCCGACCCTGCTTAGCTTCCGAGATCAGACGAGATAGGGCGTTGCCAGGCTGGTATGGCCGTACGAAATAAGTTGACAACCATAGGCTACTTATCCATATACAGATTTAGCAATTGACAATGCAAGGTAGTCTCTCTCTCTCTGACGTGTCAAAATGAAAACAGCTTCCAGCCCCTTTCATGAAGGACTACTTGTGCATATTGCAAGATGTCAGTTTCTAAGTGAATGAGCAAAAGAGCATACAGCACCTGGTATTCCCAGGCGGTCTCCCATCCAAGTACTAACCAGGCCCGACCCTGCTTAGCTTCCGAGATCAGACGAGATCGGGCGTTGCCAGGCTGGTATGGCCGTACGAAATAAGTTGACAACCATAGGCTACTTATCCATATACAGATTTAGCAATTGACAATGCAAGGTAGTCTCTCTCTCTCTCTCTCTCTCTCGTGTCAAAATGAAAACAGCTTCCAGCCCCTTTCATGAAGGACTACTTGTGCATATTGCAAGATGTCAGTTTCTAAGTGAATGAGCAAAAGAGCATACAGCACCTGGTATTCCCAGGCGGTCTCCCATCCAAGTACTAACCAGGCCCGACCCTGCTTAGCTTCCGAGATCAGACGAGATCAGGCGTTGCCAGGCTGGTATGGCCGTACGAAATAAGTTGACAACCATAGGCTACTTATCCATATACAGATTTAGCAATTGACAATGCAAGGTAGTCTCTCTCTCTCTCTCGTGTCAAAATGAAAACAGCTTCCAGCCCCTTTCATGAAGGACTACTTGTGCATATTGCAAGATTTCAGTTTCTAAGTGAATGAGCAAAAGAGCATACAGCACCTGGTATTCCCAGGCGGTCTCCCATCCAAGTATTAACCAGGCCCGACCCTGCTTAGCTTCCGAGATCAGACGAGATCGGGCGTTGCCAGGCTGGTATGGCCGTACGAAATAAGTTGACAACCATAGGCTACTTATCCATATACAGATTTAGCAATTGACAATGCAAGGTAGTCTCTCTCTCTCTCTCTCTCTCTCTCTCTCTCTCTCTCTCTCTCTCTCTCTCTCTCTCTCTCTCTCTCTCTCTCGTGTCAAAATGAAAACAGCTTCCAGCCCCTTTCATGAAGGACTACTTGTGCATATTGCAAGATTTCAGTTTCTAAGTGAATGAGCAAAAGAGCAGACAGCACCTGGTATTCCCAGGCGGTCTCCCATCCAAGTACTAACCAGGCCCGACCCTGCTTAGCTTCCGAGATCAGACGAGATCGGGCGTTGCCAGGCTGGTATGGCCGTACCAAATAAGTTGACAACCAAAGGCTACTTATCCATATACAGATTTAGCAATTGACAATGCAAGGTAGTCTCTCTCTCTCTCTCTCTCTCTCTCTCTCTCTCTCGTGTCAAAATGAAAACAGCTTCCAGCCCCTTTCATGAAGGACTACTTGTGCATATTGCAAGATTTCAGTTTCTAAGTGAATGAGCAAAAGAGCATACAGCACCTGGTATTCCCAGGCGGTCTCCCATCCAAGTACTAACCAGGCCCGACCCTGCTTAGCTTCCGAGATCAGACGAGATAGGGCGTTGCCAGGCTGGTATGGCCGTACGAAATAAGTTGACAACCATAGGCTACTTATCCATATACAGATTTAGCAATTGACAATGCAAGGTAGTCTCTCTCTCTCTCTCGTGTCAAAATGAAAACAGCTTCCAGCCCCTTTCATGAAGGACTACTTGTGCATATTGCAAGATGTCAGTTTCTAAGTGAATGAGCAAAAGAGCATACAGCACCTGGTATTCCCAGGCGGTCTCCCATCCAAGTACTAACCAGGCCCGACCCTGCTTAGCTTCCGAGATCAGACGAGATCGGGCGTTGCCAGGCTGGTATGGCCGTACGAAATAAGTTGACAACCATAGGCTACTTATCCATATACAGATTTAGCAATTGACAATGCAAGGTAGTCTCTCTCTCTCTCTCTCTCTCTCGTGTCAAAATGAAAACAGCTTCCAGCCCCTTTCATGAAGGACTACTTGTGCATATTGCAAGATGTCAGTTTCTAAGTGAATGAGCAAAAGAGCATACAGCACCTGGTATTCCCAGGCGGTCTCCCATCCAAGTATTAACCAGGCCCGACCCTGCTTAGCTTCCGAGATCAGACGAGATCGGGCGTTGCCAGGCTGGTATGGCCGTACGAAATAAGTTGACAACCATAGGCTACTTATCCATATACAGATTTAGCAATTGACAATGCAAGGTAGTCTCTCTCTCTCTCTCTCTCTCTCTCTCTCTCTCTCTCTCTCTCTCTCTCTCTCTCTCTCTCTCTCTCGTGTCAAAATGAAAACAGCTTCCAGCCCCTTTCATGAAGGACTACTTGTGCATATTGCAAGATTTCAGTTTCTAAGTGAATGAGCAAAAGAGCATACAGCACCTGGTATTCCCAGGCGGTCTCCCATCCAAGTACTAACCAGGCCCGACCCTGCTTAGCTTCCGAGATCAGACGAGATCGGGCGTTGCCAGGCTGGTATGGCCGTACGAAATAAGTTGACAACCATAGGCTACTTATCCATATACAGATTTAGCAATTGACAATGCAAGGTGGTCTCTCTCTCTCTCTCTCGTGTCAAAATGAAAACAGCTTCCAGCCCCTTTCATGAAGGACTACTTGTGCATATTGCAAGATTTCAGTTTCTAAGTGAATGAGCAAAAGAGCATACAGCACCTGGTATTCCCAGGCGGTCTCCCATCCAAGTACTAACCAGGCCCGACCCTGCTTAGCTTCCGAGATCAGACGAGATAGGGCGTTGCCAGGCTGGTATGGCCGTACGAAATAAGTTGACAACCATAGGCTACTTATCCATATACAGATTTAGCAATTGACAATGCAAGGTAGTCTCTCTCTCTCTCTCTCTCTCTCTCTCTCTCTCTCTCTCTCTCTCTCTCTCTCTCTCTCTCTCTCTCTCTCTCTCTCTCTCTCGTGTCAAAATGAAAACAGCTTCCAGCCCCTTTCATGAAGGACTACTTGTGCATATTGCAAGATTTCAGTTTCTAAGTGAATGAGCAAAAGAGCAGACAGCACCTGGTATTCCCAGGCGGTCTCCCATCCAAGTACTAACCAGGCCCGACCCTGCTTAGCTTCCGAGATCAGACGAGATCGGGCGTTGCCAGGCTGGTATGGCCGTACCAAATAAGTTGACAACCAAAGGCTACTTATCCATATACAGATTTAGCAATTGACAATGCAAGGTAGTCTCTCTCTCTCTCTCTCTCTCTCTCTCTCTCGTGTCAAAATGAAAACAGCTTCCAGCCCCTTTCATGAAGGACTACTTGTGCATATTGCAAGATTTCAGTTTCTAAGTGAATGAGCAAAAGAGCATACAGCACCTGGTATTCCCAGGCGGTCTCCCATCCAAGTACTAACCAGGCCCGACCCTGCTT
Organism: Hypomesus nipponensis; assembly: GCF_054491055.1. Classification (NCBI taxonomy): domain Eukaryota; kingdom Metazoa; phylum Chordata; class Actinopteri; order Osmeriformes; family Osmeridae; genus Hypomesus; species Hypomesus nipponensis. The sequence goes on from NC_140385.1 coordinate 13,903,728, forward strand.
AGCTTCCGAGATCAGACGAGATAGGGCGTTGCCAGGCTGGTATGGCCGTACGAAATAAGTTGACAACCATAGGCTACTTATCCATATACAGATTTAGCAATTGACAATGCAAGGTAGTCTCTCTCTCTCTCTCGTGTCAAAATGAAAACAGCTTCCAGCCCCTTTCATGAAGGACTACTTGTGCATATTGCAAGATGTCAGTTTCTAAGTGAATGAGCAAAAGAGCATACAGCACCTGGTATTCCCAGGCGGTCTCCCATCCAAGTACTAACCAGGCCCGACCCTGCTTAGCTTCCGAGATCAGACGAGATCGGGCGTTGCCAGGCTGGTATGGCCGTACGAAATAAGTTGACAACCATAGGCTACTTATCCATATACAGATTTAGCAATTGACAATGCAAGGTAGTCTCTCTCTCTCTCTCTCTCTCTCGTGTCAAAATGAAAACAGCTTCCAGCCCCTTTCATGAAGGACTACTTGTGCATATTGCAAGATGTCAGTTTCTAAGTGAATGAGCAAAAGAGCATACAGCACCTGGTATTCCCAGGCGGTCTCCCATCCAAGTACTAACCAGGCCCGACCCTGCTTAGCTTCCGAGATCAGACGAGATCGGGCGTTGCCAGGCTGGTATGGCCGTACCAAATAAGTTGACAACCAAAGGCTACTTATCCATATACAGATTTAGCAATTGACAATGCAAGGTAGTCTCTCTCTCTCTCTCTCTCTCTCTCTCTCTCTCTCTCTCTCTCTCTCTCTCTCTCTCGTGTCAAAATGAAAACAGCTTCCAGCCCCTTTCATGAAGGACTACTTGTGCATATTGCAAGATTTCAGTTTCTAAGTGAATGAGCAAAAGAGCATACAGCAGGCGGTCTCCCATCCAAGTACTAACCAGGCCCGACCCTGCTTAGCTTCCGAGATCAGACGAGATAGGGCGTTGCCAGGCTGGTATGGCCGTACGAAATAAGTTGACAACCATAGGCTACTTATCCATATACAGATTTAGCAATTGACAATGCAAGGTAGTCTCTCTCTCTCTGACGTGTCAAAATGAAAACAGCTTCCAGCCCCTTTCATGAAGGACTACTTGTGCATATTGCAAGATGTCAGTTTCTAAGTGAATGAGCAAAAGAGCATACAGCACCTGGTATTCCCAGGCGGTCTCCCATCCAAGTACTAACCAGGCCCGACCCTGCTTAGCTTCCGAGATCAGACGAGATCGGGCGTTGCCAGGCTGGTATGGCCGTACGAAATAAGTTGACAACCATAGGCTACTTATCCATATACAGATTTAGCAATTGACAATGCAAGGTAGTCTCTCTCTCTCTCTCTCTCTCTCGTGTCAAAATGAAAACAGCTTCCAGCCCCTTTCATGAAGGACTACTTGTGCATATTGCAAGATGTCAGTTTCTAAGTGAATGAGCAAAAGAGCATACAGCACCTGGTATTCCCAGGCGGTCTCCCATCCAAGTACTAACCAGGCCCGACCCTGCTTAGCTTCCGAGATCAGACGAGATCAGGCGTTGCCAGGCTGGTATGGCCGTACGAAATAAGTTGACAACCATAGGCTACTTATCCATATACAGATTTAGCAATTGACAATGCAAGGTAGTCTCTCTCTCTCTCTCGTGTCAAAATGAAAACAGCTTCCAGCCCCTTTCATGAAGGACTACTTGTGCATATTGCAAGATTTCAGTTTCTAAGTGAATGAGCAAAAGAGCATACAGCACCTGGTATTCCCAGGCGGTCTCCCATCCAAGTATTAACCAGGCCCGACCCTGCTTAGCTTCCGAGATCAGACGAGATCGGGCGTTGCCAGGCTGGTATGGCCGTACGAAATAAGTTGACAACCATAGGCTACTTATCCATATACAGATTTAGCAATTGACAATGCAAGGTAGTCTCTCTCTCTCTCTCTCTCTCTCTCTCTCTCTCTCTCTCTCTCTCTCTCTCTCTCTCTCTCGTGTCAAAATGAAAACAGCTTCCAGCCCCTTTCATGAAGGACTACTTGTGCATATTGCAAGATTTCAGTTTCTAAGTGAATGAGCAAAAGAGCAGACAGCACCTGGTATTCCCAGGCGGTCTCCCATCCAAGTACTAACCAGGCCCGACCCTGCTTAGCTTCCGAGATCAGACGAGATCGGGCGTTGCCAGGCTGGTATGGCCGTACCAAATAAGTTGACAACCAAAGGCTACTTATCCATATACAGATTTAGCAATTGACAATGCAAGGTAGTCTCTCTCTCTCTCTCTCTCTCTCTCTCTCTCTCTCGTGTCAAAATGAAAACAGCTTCCAGCCCCTTTCATGAAGGACTACTTGTGCATATTGCAAGATTTCAGTTTCTAAGTGAATGAGCAAAAGAGCATACAGCACCTGGTATTCCCAGGCGGTCTCCCATCCAAGTACTAACCAGGCCCGACCCTGCTTAGCTTCCGAGATCAGACGAGATAGGGCGTTGCCAGGCTGGTATGGCCGTACGAAATAAGTTGACAACCATAGGCTACTTATCCATATACAGATTTAGCAATTGACAATGCAAGGTAGTCTCTCTCTCTCTCTCGTGTCAAAATGAAAACAGCTTCCAGCCCCTTTCATGAAGGACTACTTGTGCATATTGCAAGATGTCAGTTTCTAAGTGAATGAGCAAAAGAGCATACAGCACCTGGTATTCCCAGGCGGTCTCCCATCCAAGTACTAACCAGGCCCGACCCTGCTTAGCTTCCGAGATCAGACGAGATCGGGCGTTGCCAGGCTGGTATGGCCGTACGAAATAAGTTGACAACCATAGGCTACTTATCCATATACAGATTTAGCAATTGACAATGCAAGGTAGTCTCTCTCTCTCTCTCTCTCTCTCGTGTCAAAATGAAAACAGCTTCCAGCCCCTTTCATGAAGGACTACTTGTGCATATTGCAAGATGTCAGTTTCTAAGTGAATGAGCAAAAGAGCATACAGCACCTGGTATTCCCAGGCGGTCTCCCATCCAAGTATTAACCAGGCCCGACCCTGCTTAGCTTCCGAGATCAGACGAGATCGGGCGTTGCCAGGCTGGTATGGCCGTACGAAATAAGTTGACAACCATAGGCTACTTATCCATATACAGATTTAGCAATTGACAATGCAAGGTAGTCTCTCTCTCTCTCTCTCTCTCTCTCTCTCTCTCTCTCTCTCTCTCTCTCTCTCTCTCTCTCTCTCTCTCTCTCTCGTGTCAAAATGAAAACAGCTTCCAGCCCCTTTCATGAAGGACTACTTGTGCATATTGCAAGATTTCAGTTTCTAAGTGAATGAGCAAAAGAGCATACAGCACCTGGTATTCCCAGGCGGTCTCCCATCCAAGTACTAACCAGGCCCGACCCTGCTTAGCTTCCGAGATCAGACGAGATCGGGCGTTGCCAGGCTGGTATGGCCGTACCAAATAAGTTGACAACCAAAGGCTACTTATCCATATATAGATTTAGCAATTGACAATGCAAGGTAGTCTCTCTCTCTCTCTCTCTCTCTCTCTCTCTCTCTCGTGTCAAAATGAAAACAGCTTCCAGCCCCTTTCATGAAGGACTACTTGTGCATATTGCAAGATTTCAGTTTCTAAGTGAATGAGCAAAAGAGCATACAGCACCTGGTATTCCCAGGCGGTCTCCCATCCAAGTACTAACCAGGCCCGACCCTGCTTAGCTTCCGAGATCAGACGAGATAGGGCGTTGCCAGGCTGGTATGGCCGTACGAAATAAGTTGACAACCATAGGCTACTTATCCATATACAGATTTAGCAATTGACAATGCAAGGTAGTCTCTCTCTCTCTCTCGTGTCAAAATGAAAACAGCTTCCAGCCCCTTTCATGAAGGACTACTTGTGCATATTGCAAGATGTCAGTTTCTAAGTGAATGAGCAAAAGAGCATACAGCACCTGGTATTCCCAGGCGGTCTCCCATCCAAGTACTAACCAGGCCCGACCCTGCTTAGCTTCCGAGATCAGACGAGATCGGGCGTTGCCAGGCTGGTATGGCCGTACGAAATAAGTTGACAACCATAGGCTACTTATCCATATACAGATTTAGCAATTGACAATGCAAGGTAGTCTCTCTCTCTCTCTCTCTCGTGTCAAAATGAAAACAGCTTCCAGCCCCTTTCATGAAGGACTACTTGTGCATATTGCAAGATGTCAGTTTCTAAGTGAATGAGCAAAAGAGCATACAGCACCTGGTATTCCCAGGCGGTCTCCCATCCAAGTACTAACCAGGCCCGACCCTGCTTAGCTTCCGAGATCAGACGAGATCAGGCGTTGCCAGGCTGGTATGGCCGTACGAAATAAGTTGACAACCATAGGCTACTTATCCATATACAGATTTAGCAATTGACAATGCAAGGTAGTCTCTCTCTCTCTCTCGTGTCAAAATGAAAACAGCTTCCAGCCCCTTTCATGAAGGACTACTTGTGCATATTGCAAGATTTCAGTTTCTAAGTGAATGAGCAAAAGAGCATACAGCACCTGGTATTCCCAGGCGGTCTCCCATCCAAGTACTAACCAGGCCCGACCCTGCTTAGCTTCCGAGATCAGACGAGATCGGGCGTTGCCAGGCTGGTATGGCCGTACGAAATAAGTTGACAACCATAGGCTACTTATCCATATACAGATTTAGCAATTGACAATGCAAGGTAGTCTCTCTCTCTCTCTCTCTCTCTCTCTCTCTCTCTCTCTCTCTCTCTCTCTCTCTCTCTCTCTCTCTCTCTCTCTCGTGTCAAAATGAAAACAGCTTCCAGCCCCTTTCATGAAGGACTACTTGTGCATATTGCAAGATTTCAGTTTCTAAGTGAATGAGCAAAAGAGCAGACAGCACCTGGTATTCCCAGGCGGTCTCCCATCCAAGTACTAACCAGGCCCGACCCTGCTTAGCTTCCGAGATCAGACGAGATCGGGCGTTGCCAGGCTGGTATGGCCGTACCAAATAAGTTGACAACCAAAGGCTACTTATCCATATACAGATTTAGCAATTGACAATGCAAGGTAGTCTCTCTCTCTCTCTCTCTCTCTCTCTCTCTCTCGTGTCAAAATGAAAACAGCTTCCAGCCCCTTTCATGAAGGACTACTTGTGCATATTGCAAGATGTCAGTTTCTAAGTGAATGAGCAAAAGAGCATACAGCACCTGGTATTCCCAGGCGGTCTCCCATCCAAGTACTAACCAGGCCCGACCCTGCTTAGCTTCCGAGATCAGACGAGATCGGGCTTTGCCAGGCTGGTATGGCCGTACGAAATAAGTTGACAACCATAGGCTACTTATCCATATACAGATTTAGCAATTGACAATGCAAGGTAGTCTCTCTCTCTCTCTCTCTCTCGTGTCAAAATGAAAACAGCTTCCAGCCCCTTTCATGAAGGACTACTTGTGCATATTGCAAGATGTCAGTTTCTAAGTGAATGAGCAAAAGAGCATACAGCACCTGGTATTCCCAGGCGGTCTCCCATCCAAGTACTAACCAGGCCCGACCCTGCTTAGCTTCCGAGATCAGACGAGATCGGGCGTTGCCAGGCTGGTATGGCCGTACGAAATAAGTTGACAACCATAGGCTACTTATCCATATACAGATTTAGCAATTGACAATGCAAGGTGGTCTCTCTCTCTCTCTCTCGTGTCAAAATGAAAACAGCTTCCAGCCCCTTTCATGAAGGACTACTTGTGCATATTGCAAGATTTCAGTTTCTAAGTGAATGAGCAAAAGAGCATACAGCACCTGGTATTCCCAGGCGGTCTCCCATCCAAGTACTAACCAGGCCCGACCCTGCTTAGCTTCCGAGATCAGACGAGATCGGGCGTTGCCAGGCTGGTATGGCCGTACGAAATAAGTTGACAACCATAGGCTACTTATCCATATACAGATTTAGCAATTGACAATGCAAGGTAGTCTCTCTCTCTCTCTCGTGTCAAAATGAAAACAGCTTCCAGCCCCTTTCATGAAGGACTACTTGTGCATATTGCAAGATTTCAGTTTCTAAGTGAATGAGCAAAAGAGCATACAGCACCTGGTATTCCCAGGCGGTCTCCCATCCAAGTACTAACCAGGCCCGACCCTGCTTAGCTTCCGAGATCAGACGAGATCGGGCGTTGCCAGGCTGGTATGGCCGTACGAAATAAGTTGACAACCATAGGCTACTTATCCATATACAGATTTAGCAATTGACAATGCAAGGTAGTCTCTCTCTCTCTCTCTCTCTCTCTCTCTCGTGTCAAAATGAAAACAGCTTCCAGCCCCTTTCATGAAGGACTACTTGTGCATATTG
>NC_140385.1:13935000-13937500 GCF_054491055.1 Hypomesus nipponensis
TAGCTTCCGAGATCAGACGAAGATCGGGCGTTGCCAGGCTGGTATGGCCGTACGAAATAAGTTGACAACCATAGGCTACTTATCCATATACAGATTTAGCAATTGACAATGCAAGGTAGTCTCTCTCTCTCTCTCTCTCGTGTCAAAATGAAAACTGCTTCCAGCCCCTTTCATGAAGGACTACTTGTGCATATTGCAAGATGTCAGTTTCTAAGTGAATGAGCAAAAAGAGCATACAGCACCTGGTATTCCCAGGCGGTCTCCCATCCAAGTACTAACCAGGCCCGACCCTGCTTAGCTTCCGAGATCAGACGAGATCGGGCGTTGCCAGGCTGGTATGGCCGTACCAAATAAGTTGACAACCATAGGCTACTTATCCATATACAGATTTAGCAATTGACAATGCAAGGTAGTCTCTCTCTCTCTCTCTCTCTCTCTCTCTCTCTCTCGTGTCAAAATGAAAACAGCTTCCAGCCCCTTTCATGAAGGACTACTTGTGCATATTGCAAGATTTCAGTTTCTAAGTGAATGAGCAAAAGAGCATACAGCACCTGGTATTCCCAGGCGGTCTCCCATCCAGAGTACTGAACCAGGCCCTAGCCTGCTTAGCTTCCGAGATCAGACGAGATCGGGCGTTGCCAGGCTGGTATGGCCGTACGAAATAAGTTGACAACCATAGGCTACTTATCCATATACAGATTTAGCAATTGACAATGCAAAGTAGTCTCTCTCTCTCTCTCTCTCTCTCTCTCTCTCTCGTGTCAAAATGAAAACAGCTTCCAGCCCCTTTCATGAAGGACTACTTGTGCATATTGCAAGATGTCAGTTTCTAAGTGAATGAGCAAAAGAGCATACAGCACCTGGTATTCCCAGGCGGTCTCCCTACTCCAAGTACTAACCAGGCCCGACCCTGCTTAGCTTCCGAGATCAGACGAGATCGGGCGTTGCCAGGCTAGTATGGCCGTACGAAATAAGTTGACAACCATAGGCTACTTATCCATATACAGATTTAGCAATTGACAATGCAAGGTAGTCTCTCTCTCTCTCTCTCGTGTCAAAATGAAAACAGCTTCCAGCCCCTTTCATGAAGGACTACTTGTGCATATTGCAAGATGTCAGTTTCTAAGTGAATGAGCAAAAGAGCATACAGCACCTGGTATTCCCAGGCGGTCTCCCATCCAAGTACTAACCAGGCCCGACCCTGCTTAGCTTCCGAGATCAGACGAGATCGGGCGTTGCCAGGCTGGTATGGCCGTACGAAATAAGTTGACAACCATAGGCTACTTATCCATATACAGATTTAGCAATTGACAATGCAAGGTAGTCTCTCTCTCTCTCTCTCTCTCTCTCTCTCTCTCGTGTCAAAATGAAAACAGCTTCCAGCCCCTTTCATGAAGGAGGACTACTTGTGCATATTGCAAGATGTCAGTTTCTAAGTGAATGAGCAAAAGAGCATACAGCACCTGGTATTCCCAGGCGGTCTCCCTCTATTCCAAGTACTAACCAGGCCCGACCCTGCTTAGCTTCCGAGATCAGACGAGATCGGGCGTTGCCAGGCTGGTATGGCCGTACGAAATAAGTTGACAACCATAGGCTACTTATCATATACAGATTTAGCAATTGACAATGCAAGGTGGTCTCTCTCTCTCTCTCGTGTCAAAATGAAAACAGCTTCCAGCCCCTTTCATGAAGGACTACTTGTGCATATTGCAAGATTTCAGTTTCTAAGTGAATGAGCAAAAGAGCATACAGCACCTGGTATTCCCAGGCGGTCTCCCATCCAAGTACTAACCAGGCCCGACCCTGCTTAGCTTCCGAGATCAGACGAGATCGGGCGTTGCCAGGCTGGTATGGCCGTACGAAATAAGTTGACAACCATAGGCTACTTATCCATATACAGATTTAGCAATTGACAATGCAAGGTAGTCTCTCTCTATCTCTCTCTCTCTCTCTCGTGTCAAAATGAAAACTGCTTCCAGCCCCTTTCATGAAGGACTACTTGTGCATATTGCAAGATGTCAGTTTCTAAGTGAATGAGCAAAAGAGCATACAGCACCTGGTATTCCCAGGCGGTCTCCCATCCAAGTACTAACCAGGCCCGACCCTGCTTAGCTTCCGAGATCAGACGAGATCGGGCGTTGCCAGGCTGGTATGGCCGTACCAAATAAGTTGACAACCATAGGCTACTTATCCATATACAGATTTAGCAATTGACAATGCAAGGTAGTCTCTCTCTCTCTCTCTCTCTCTCTCTCTCTCTCGTGTCAAAATGAAAACAGCTTCCAGCCCCTTTCATGAAGGACTACTTGTGCATATTGCAAGATTTCAGTTTCTAAGTGAATGAGCAAAAGAGCATACAGCACCTGGTATTCCCAGGCGGTCTCCCATCCAAGTACTAACCAGGCCCTAGCCTGCTTAGCTTCCGAGATCAGACGAGATCGGGCGTTGCCAGGCTGGTATGGCCGTACGAAATAAGTTGACAACCATAGGCTACTTATCC
>NC_140385.1:13995000-14000000 GCF_054491055.1 Hypomesus nipponensis
TCTCTCTCTCGTGTCAAAATGAAAACAGCTTCCAGCCCCTTTCATGAAGGACTACTTGTGCATATTGCAAGATGTCAGTTTCTAAGTGAATGAGCAAAAGAGCATACAGCACCTGGTATTCCCAGGCGGTCTCCCATCCAAGTACTAACCAGGCCCGACCCTGCTTAGCTTCCGAGATCAGACGAGATCGGGCGTTGCCAGGCTGGTATGGCCGTACGAAATAAGTTGACAACCATAGGCTACTTATCCATATACAGATTTAGCAATTGACAATGCAAGGTGGTCTCTCTCTCTCTCTCTCTCGTGTCAAAATGAAAACAACTTCCAGCCCCTTTCATGAAGGACTACTTGTGCATATTGCAAGATTTCAGTTTCTAAGTGAATGAGCAAAAGAGCATACAGCACCTGGTATTCCCAGGCGGTCTCCCATCCAAGTACTAACCAGGCCCGACCCTGCTTAGCTTCCGAGATCAGACGAGATCGGGCGTTGCCAGGCTGGTATGGCCGTACGAAATAAGTTGACAACCATAGGCTACTTATCCATATACAGATTTAGCAATTGACAATGCAAGGTAGTCTCTCTCTATCTCTCTCTCTCTCTCTCTCTCTCTCTCGTGTCAAAATGAAAACAGCTTCCAGCCCCTTTCATGAAGGACTACTTGTGCATATTGCAAGATGTCAGTTTCTAAGTGAATGAGCAAAAGAGCATACAGCACCTGGTATTCCCAGGCGGTCTCCCATCCAAGTACTAACCAGGCCCGACCCTGCTTAGCTTCCGAGATCAGATGAGATCGGGCGTTGCCAGGCTGGTATGGCCGTACGAAATAAGTTGACAACCATAGGCTACTTATCCATATACAGATTTAGCAATTGACAATGCAAGGTAGTCTCTCTCTCTCTCTCTCTCTCTCGTGTCAAAATGAAAACAGCTTCCAGCCCCTTTCATGAAGGACTACTTGTGCATATTGCAAGATGTCAGTTTCTAAGTGAATGAGCAAAAGAGCATACAGCACCTGGTATTCCCAGGCGGTCTCCCATCCAAGTACTAACCAGGCCCGACCCTGCTTAGCTTCCGAGATCAGACGAGATCGGGCGTTGCCAGGCTGGTATGGCCGTACGAAATAAGTTGACAACCATAGGCTACTTATCCATATACAGATTTAGCAATTGACAATGCAAGGTGGTCTCTCTCTCTCTCTCTCTCGTGTCAAAATGAAAACAACTTCCAGCCCCTTTCATGAAGGACTACTTGTGCATATTGCAAGATTTCAGTTTCTAAGTGAATGAGCAAAAGAGCATACAGCACCTGGTATTCCCAGGCGGTCTCCCATCCAAGTACTAACCAGGCCCGACCCTGCTTAGCTTCCGAGATCAGACGAGATCGGGCGTTGCCAGGCTGGTATGGCCGTACGAAATAAGTTGACAACCATAGGCTACTTATCCATATACAGATTTAGCAATTGACAATGCAAGGTAGTCTCTCTCTATCTCTCTCTCTCTCTCTCTCTCTCTCTCGTGTCAAAATGAAAACAGCTTCCAGCCCCTTTCATGAAGGACTACTTGTGCATATTGCAAGATGTCAGTTTCTAAGTGAATGAGCAAAAGAGCATACAGCACCTGGTATTCCCAGGCGGTCTCCCATCCAAGTACTAACCAGGCCCGACCCTGCTTAGCTTCCGAGATCAGATGAGATCGGGCGTTGCCAGGCTGGTATGGCCGTACGAAATAAGTTGACAACCATAGGCTACTTATCCATATACAGATTTAGCAATTGACAATGCAAGGTAGTCTCTCTCTCTCTCGTGTCAAAATGAAAACAGCTTCCAGCCCCTTTCATGAAGGACTACTTGTGCATATTGCAAGATTTCAGTTTCTAAGTGAATGAGCAAAAGAGCATACAGCACCTGGTATTCCCAGGCGGTCTCCCATCCAAGTACTAACCAGGCCCGACCCTGATTAGCTTCCGAGATCAGACGAGATCGGGCGTTGCCAGGCTGGTATGGCCGTACGAAATAAGTTGACAACCATAGGCTACTTATCCATATACAGATTTAGCAATTGACAATGCAAGGTGGTCTCTCTCTCTCTCGTGTCAAAATGAAAACAGCTTCCAGCCCCTTTCATGAAGGACTACTTGTGCATATTGCAAGATTTCAGTTTCTAAGTGAATGAGCAAAAGAGCATACAGCACCTGGTATTCCCAGGCGGTCTCCCATCCAAGTACTAACCAGGCCCGACCCTGCTTAGCTTCCGAGATCAGACGAGATCGGGCGTTGCCAGGCTGGTATGGCCGTACGAAATAAGTTGACAACCATAGGCTACTTATCCATATACAGATTTAGCAATTGACAATGCAAGGTAGTCTCTCTCTATCTCTCTCTCTCTCTCTCTCTCGTGTCAAAATGAAAACAGCTTCCAGCCCCTTTCATGAAGGACTACTTGTGCATATTGCAAGATGTCAGTTTCTAAGTGAATGAGCAAAAGAGCATACAGCACCTGGTATTCCCAGGCGGTCTCCCATCCAATTACTAACCAGACCCGACCCTGCTTAGCTTCCGAGATCAGACGAGATCGGGCGTTGCCAGGCTGGTATGGCCGTACAAAATAAGTTGACAACCATAGGCTACTTATCCATATACAGATTTAGCAATTGACAATGCAAGGTGGTCTCTCCCTCTCTCTCTCTCTCTCTCTCGTGTCAAAATGAAAACAGCTTCCAGCCCCTTTCATGAAGGACTACTTGTGCATATTGCAAGATTTCAGTTTCTAAGTGAATGAGCAAAAGAGCATACAGCACCTGGTATTCCCAGGCGGTCTCCCATCCAAGTACTAACCAGGCCCGACCCTGCTTAGCTTCCGAGATCAGACGAGATCGGGCGTTGCCAGGCTGGTATGGCCGTACTAAATAAGTTGACAACCATAGGCTACTTATCCATATACAGATTTAGCAATTGACATTGCAAGGTGGTCTCTCTCTCTCTCTCTCTATCTCTCTCTCGTGTCAAAATGAAAACAGCTTCCAGCCCCTTTCATGAAGGACTACTTGTGCATATTGCAAGATTTCAGTTTCTAAGTGAATGAGCAAAAGAGCATACAGCACCTGGTATTCCCAGGCGGTCTCCCATCCAAGTACTAACCAGGCCCAACCCTGCTTAGCTTCCGAGATCAGACGAGATCGGGCGTTGCCAGGCTGGTATGGCCGTACTAAATAAGTTGACAACCATAGGCTACTTATCCATATACAGATTTAGCAATTGACAATGCAAGGTAGTCTCCCTCTCTCTCTCTCTCTCTCTCTCTCTCTCTCGTGTCAAAATGAAAACAGCTTCCAGCCCCTTTCATGAAGGACTACTTGTGCATATTGCAAGATTTCAGTTTCTAAGTGAATGAGCAAAAGAGCATACAGCACCTGGTATTCCCAGGCGGTCTCCCATCCAAGTACTAACCAGGCCCGACCCTGCTTAGCTTCCGAGATCAGACGAGATCGGGCGTTGCCAGGCTGGTATGGCCGTACGAAATAAGTTGACAACCATAGGCTACTTATCCATATACAGATTTAGCAATTGACAATGCAAGGTGGTCTCTCTCTCTCTCGTGTCAAAATGAAAACAGCTTCCAGCCCCTTTCATGAAGGACTACTTGTGCATATTGCAAGATTTCAGTTTCTAAGTGAATGAGCAAAAGAGCATACAGCACCTGGTATTCCCAGGCGGTCTCCCATCCAAGTACTAACCAGGCCCGACCCTGCTTAGCTTCCGAGATCAGACGAGATCGGGCGTTGCCAGGCTGGTATGGCCGTACGAAATAAGTTGACAACCATAGGCTACTTATCCATATACAGATTTAGCAATTGACAATGCAAGGTGGTCTCTCTCTCTCTCTCTCTCGTGTCAAAATGAAAACAGCTTCCAGCCCCTTTCATGAAGGACTACTTGTGCATATTGCAAGATTTCAGTTTCTAAGTGAATGAGCAAAAGAGCATACAGCACCTGGTATTCCCAGGCGGTCTCCCATCCAAGTACTAACCAGGCCCGACCCTGCTTAGCTTCCGAGATCAGGCGTTGCCAGGCTGGTATGGCCGTACGAAATAAGATGACAACCATAGGCTACTTATCCATATACAGATTTAGCAATTGACAATGCAAGGTGGTCTCTCTCTCTCTCTCTCTCTCTCTCTCGTGTCAAAATGAAAACAGCTTCCAGCCCCTTTCATGAAGGACTACTTGTGCATATTGCAAGATTTCAGTTTCTAAGTGAATGAGCAAAAGAGCATACAGCACCTGGTATTCCCAGGCGGTCTCCCATCCAAGTACTAACCAGGCCCGACCCTGCTTAGCTTCCGAGATCAGACGAGATCGGGCGTTGCCAGGCTGGTATGGCCGTACGAAATAAGTTGACAACCATAGGCTACTTATCCATATACAGATTTAGCAATTGACAATGCAAGGTGGTCTCTCTCTCTCTCGTGTCAAAATGAAAACAGCTTCCAGCCCCTTTCATGAAGGACTACTTGTGCATATTGCAAGATTTCAGTTTCTAAGTGAATGAGCAAAAGAGCATACAGCACCTGGTATTCCCAGGCGGTCTCCCATCCAAGTACTAACCAGGCCCGACCCTGCTTAGCTTCCGAGATCAGACGAGATCGGGCGTTGCCAGGCTGGTATGGCCGTACGAAATAAGTTGACAACCATAGGCTACTTATCCATATACAGATTTAGCAATTGACAATGCAAGGTGGTCTCTCTCTCTCTCTCTCTCGTGTCAAAATGAAAACAGCTTCCAGCCCCTTTCATGAAGGACTACTTGTGCATATTGCAAGATTTCAGTTTCTAAGTGAATGAGCAAAAGAGCATACAGCACCTGGTATTCCCAGGCGGTCTCCCATCCAAGTACTAACCAGGCCCGACCCTGCTTAGCTTCCGAGATCAGACGAGATCGGGCGTTGCCAGGCTGGTATGGCCGTACGAAATAAGTTGACAACCATAGGCTACTTATCCATA
>NC_140385.1:14010000-14020000 GCF_054491055.1 Hypomesus nipponensis
TGAAAACAGCTTCCAGCCCCTTTCATGAAGGACTACTTGTGCATATTGCAAGATGTCAGTTTCTAAGTTAATGAGCAAAAGAGCATACAGCACCTGGTATTCCCAGGCGGTCTCCCATCCAAGTACTAACAAGGCCCGACCCTGCTTATCTTCCGAGATCAGACGAGATCGGGTGTTGCCAGGCTGGTATGGCCGTACGAAATAAGTTGACAACCATAGGCTACTTATCCATATACAGATTTAGCAATTGACAATGCAAGGTGGTCTCTCTCTCTCTCGTGTCAAAATGAAAACAGCTTCCAGCCCCTTTCATGAAGGACTACTTGTGCATATTGCAAGATTTCAGTTTCTAAGTGAATGAGCAAAAGAGCATACAGCACCTGGTATTCCCAGGCGGTCTCCCATCCAAGTACTAACCAGGCCCGACCCTGCTTAGCTTCCGAGATCAGACGAGATCGGGCGTTGCCAGGCTGGTATGGCCGTACGAAATAAGTTGACAACCATAGGCTACTTATCCATATACAGATTTAGCAATTGACAATGCAAGGTGGTCTCTCTCTCTCTCTCTCTCTCGTGTCAAAATGAAAACAGCTTCCAGCCCCTTTCATGAAGGACTACTTGTGCATATTGCAAGATTTCAGTTTCTAAGTGAATGAGCAAAAGAGCATACAGCACCTGGTATTCCCAGGCGGTCTCCCATCCAAGTACTAACCAGGCCCGACCCTGCTTAGCTTCCGAGATCAGACGAGATCGGGCGTTGCCACGCTGGTATGGCCGTACGAAATAAGTTGACAACCATAGGCTACTTATCCATATACAGATTTAGCAATTGACAATGCAAGGTGGTCTCTCTCTCTCTCGTGTCAAAATTAAAACAGCTTCCAGCCCCTTTCATGAAGGACTACTTGTGCATATTGCAAGATTTCAGTTTCTAAGTGAATGAGCAAAAGAGCATACAGCACCTGGTATTCCCAGGCGGTCTCCCATCCAAGTACTAACCAGGCCCGACCCTGCTTAGCTTCCGAGATCAGACGAGATCGGGCGTTGCCAGGCTGGTATGGCCGTACGAAATAAGTTGACAACCATAGGCTACTTATCCATATACAGATTTGGCAATTGACAATGCAAGGTGGTCTCTCTCTCTCTCTCTCTCTCTCTCGTGTCAAAATGAAAACAGCTTCCAGCCCCTTTCATGAAGGACTACTTGTGCATATTGCAAGATTTCAGTTTCTAAGTGAATGAGCAAAAGAGCATACAGCACCTGGTATTCCCAGGCGGTCTCCCATCCAAGTACTAACCAGGCCCGACCCTGCTTAGCTTCCGAGATCAGACGAGATCGGGCGTTGCCAGGCTGGTATGGCCGTACGAAATAAGTTGACAACCATAGGCTACTTATCCATATACAGATTTGGCAATTGACAATGCAAGGTGGTCTCTCTCTCTCTCTCTCTCTCTCTCTCTCTCGTGTCAAAATGAAAACAGCTTCCAGCCCCTTTCATGAAGGACTACTTGTGCATATTGCAAGATTTCAGTTTCTAAGTGAATGAGCAAAAGAGCATACAGCACCTGGTATTCCCAGGCGGTCTCCCATCCAAGTACTAACCAGGCCCGACCCTGCTTAGCTTCCGAGATCAGGCGTTGCCAGGCTGGTATGGCCGTACGAAATAAGTTGACAACCATAGGCTACTTATCCATATACAGATTTAGCAATTGACAATGCAAGGTGGTCTCTCTCTCTCTCTCTCTCTCTCTCTCTCGTGTCAAAATGAAAACAGCTTCCAGCCCCTTTCATGAAGGACTACTTGTGCATATTGCAAGATTTCAGTTTCTAAGTGAATGAGCAAAAGAGCATACAGCACCTGGTATTCCCAGGCGGTCTCCCATCCAAGTACTAACCAGGCCCGACCCTGCTTAGCTTCCGAGATCAGACGAGATCGGGCGTTGCCAGGCTGGTATGGCCGTACGAAATAAGTTGACAACCATAGGCTACTTATCCATATACAGATTTAGCAATTGACAATGCAAGGTGGTCTCTCTCTCTCTCGTGTCAAAATGAAAACAGCTTCCAGCCCCTTTCATGAAGGACTACTTGTGCATATTGCAAGATTTCAGTTTCTAAGTGAATGAGCAAAAGAGCATACAGCACCTGGTATTCCCAGGCGGTCTCCCATCCAAGTACTAACCAGGCCCGACCCTGCTTAGCTTCCGAGATCAGACGAGATCGGGCGTTGCCAGGCTGGTATGGCCGTACGAAATAAGTTGACAACCATAGGCTACTTATCCATATACAGATTTAGCAATTGACAATGCAAGGTAGTCTCTCTCTCTCTCTCTCTCTCTCTCTCTCTCTCTCTCTCTCTCTCTCTCTCTCTCTCTCTCTCTCTCTCGTGTCAAAATGAAAACAGCTTCCAGCCCCTTTCATGAAGGACTACTTGTGCATATTGCAAGATTTCAGTTTCTAAGTGAATGAGCAAAAGAGCAGACAGCACCTGGTATTCCCAGGCGGTCTCCCATCCAAGTACTAACCAGGCCCGACCCTGCTTAGCTTCCGAGATCGGGCGTTGCCAGGCTGGTATGGCCGTACCAAATAAGTTGACAACCAAAGGCTACTTATCCATATACAGATTTAGCAATTGACAATGCAAGGTAGTCTCTCTCTCTCTCTCTCTCTCTCTCTCTCTCTCGTGTCAAAATGAAAACAGCTTCCAGCCCCTTTCATGAAGGACTACTTGTGCATATTGCAAGATGTCAGTTTCTAAGTGAATGAGCAAAAGAGCATACAGCACCTGGTATTCCCAGGCGGTCTCCCATCCAAGTACTAACCAGGCCCGACCCTGCTTAGCTTCCGAGATCAGACGAGATCGGGCGTTGCCAGGCTGGTATGGCCGTACGAAATAAGTTGACAACCATAGGCTACTTATCCATATACAGATTTAGCAATTGACAATGCAAGGTGGTCTCTCTCTCTCTCTCTCGTGTCAAAATGAAAACAGCTTCCAGCCCCTTTCATGAAGGACTACTTGTGCATATTGCAAGATTTCAGTTTCTAAGTGAATGAGCAAAAGAGCATACAGCACCTGGTATTCCCAGGCGGTCTCCCATCCAAGTACTAACCAGGCCCGACCCTGCTTAGCTTCCGAGATCAGACGAGATCGGGCGTTGCCAGGCTGGTATGGCCGTACGAAATAAGTTGACAACCATAGGCTACTTATCCATATACAGATTTAGCAATTGACAATGCAAGGTAGTCTCTCTCTCTCTCTCTCTCTCTCTCTCGTGTCAAAATGAAAACAGCTTCCAGCCCCTTTCATGAAGGACTACTTGTGCATATTGCAAGATGTCAGTTTCTAAGTGAATGAGCAAAAGAGCATACAGCACCTGGTATTCCCAGGCGGTCTCCCATCCAAGTACTAACCAGGCCCGACCCTGCTTAGCTTCCGAGATCAGACGAGATCGGGCGTTGCCAGGCTGGTATGGCCGTACGAAATAAGTTGACAACCATAGGCTACTTATCCATATACAGATTTAGCAATTGACAATGCAAGGTAGTCTCTCTCTCTCTCTCTCTCTCGTGTCAAAATGAAAACAGCTTCCAGCCCCTTTCATGAAGGACTACTTGTGCATATTGCAAGATGTCAGTTTCTAAGTGAATGAGCAAAAGAGCATACAGCACCTGGTATTCCCAGGCGGTCTCCCATCCAAGTACTAACCAGGCCCGACCCTGCTTAGCTTCCGAGATCAGACGAGATAGGGCGTTGCCAGGCTGGTATGGCCGTACGAAATAAGTTGACAACCATAGGCTACTTATCCATATACAGATTTAGCAATTGACAATGCAAGGTAGTCTCTCTCTCTCTCTCGTGTCAAAATGAAAACAGCTTCCAGCCCCTTTCATGAAGGACTACTTGTGCATATTGCAAGATTTCAGTTTCTAAGTGAATGAGCAAAAGAGCATACAGCACCTGGTATTCCCAGGCGGTCTCCCATCCAAGTACTAACCAGGCCCGACCCTGCTTAGCTTCCGAGATCAGACGAGATCGGGCGTTGCCAGGCTGGTATGGCCGTACGAAATAAGTTGACAACCATAGGCTACTTATCCATATACAGATTTAGCAATTGACAATGCAAGGTAGTCTCTCTCTCTCTCTCTCTCTCTCGTGTCAAAATGAAAACAGCTTCCAGCCCATTTCATGAAGGACTACTTGTGCATATTGCAAGATTTCAGTTTCTAAGTGAATGAGCAAAGGAGCATACAGCACCTGGTATTCCCAGGCGGTCTCCCATCCAAGTACTAACCAGGCCCGACCCTGCTTAGCTTCCGAGATCAGACGAGATCGGGCGTTGCCAGGCTGGTATGGCCGTACGAAATAAGTTGACAACCATAGGCTACTTATCCATATACAGATTTAGCAATTGACAATGCAAGGTGGTCTCTCTCTCTCTGTCTCTCGTGTCAAAATGAAAACAGCTTCCAGCCCCTTTCATGAAGGACTACTTGTGCATATTGCAAGATTTCAGTTTCTAAGTGAATGAGCAAAAGAGCATACAGCACCTGGTATTCCCAGGCGGTCTCCCATCCAAGTACTAACCAGGCCCAACCCTGCTTAGCTTCCGAGATCAGACGAGATCGGGCGTTGCCAGGCTGGTATGGCCGTACGAAATAAGTTGACAACCATAGGCTACTTATCCATATACAGATTTAGCAATTGACAATGCAAGGTGGTCTCTCTCTCTCTCTCTCTCTCTCTCTCGTGTCAAAATGAAAACAGCTTCCAGCCCCTTTCATGAAGGACTACTTGTGCATATTGCAAGATTTCAGTTTCTAAGTGAATGAGCAAAAGAGCATACAGCACCTGGTATTCCCAGGCGGTCTCCCATCCAAGTACTAACCAGGCCCAACCCTGCTTAGCTTCCGAGATCAGACGAGATCGGGCGTTGCCAGGCTGGTATGGCCGTACGAAATAAGTTGACAACCATAGGCTACTTATCCATATACAGATTTAGCAATTGACAATGCAAGGTGGTCTCTCTCTCTCTCTCTCTCTCTCTCTCGTGTCAAAATGAAAACAGCTTCCAGCCCCTTTCATGAAGGACTACTTGTGCATATTGCAAGATTTCAGTTTCTAAGTGAATGAGCAAAAGAGCATACAGCACCTGGTATTCCCAGGCGGTCTCCCATCCAAGTACTAACCAGGCCCGACCCTGCTTAGCTTCCGAGATCAGACGAGATCGGGCGTTGCCAGGCTGGTATGGCCGTACGAAATAAGTTGACAACCATAGGCTACTTATCCATATACAGATTTAGCAATTGACAATGCAAGGTGGTCTCTCTCTCTCTCTCTCTCTCTCGTGTCAAAATGAAAACAGCTTCCAGCCCCTTTCATGAAGGACTACTTGTGCATATTGCAAGATTTCAGTTTCTAAGTGAATGAGCAAAAGAGCATACAGCACCTGGTATTCCCAGGCGGTCTCCCATCCAAGTACTAACCAGGCCCGACCCTGCTTAGCTTCCGAGATCAGACGAGATCGGGCATTGCCAGGCTGGTATGGCCGTACGAAATAAGTTGACAACCATAGGCTACTTATCCATATACAGATTTAGCAATTGACAATGCAAGGTAGTCTCTCTCTCTCTCTCTCTCTCTCGTGTCAAAATGAAAACAGCTTCCAGCCCCTTTCATGAAGGACTACTTGTGCATATTGCAAGATTTCAGTTTCTAAGTGAATGAGCAAAAGAGCATACAGCACCTGGTATTCCCAGGCGGTCTCCCATCCAAGTACTAACCAGGCCCGACCATGCTTAGCTTCCGAGATCAGACGAGATCGGACGTTGCCAGGCTGGTATAGCCGTACAAAATAAGTTGACAACCATAGGCTACTTATCCATATACAGATTTAGCAATTGACAATGCAAGGTGGTCTCTCTCTCTCTCTCTCTCTCTCGTGTCAAAATGAAAACAGCTTCCAGCCCCTTTCATGAAGGACTACTTGTGCATATTGCAAGATTTCAGTTTCTAAGTGAATGAGCAAAAGAGCATACAGCACCTGGTATTCCCAGGCGGTCTCCCATCCAAGTACTAACCAGGCCCGACCCTGCTTAGCTCCGAGATCAGACGAGATCGGGCGTTGCCAGGCTGGTATGGCCGTACGAAATAAGTTGACAACCATAGGCTACTTATCCATATACAGATTTAGCAATTGACAATGCAAGGTGGTCTCTCTCTCTCTCTCTCTCCCTCTCGTGTCAAAATGAAAACAGCTTCCAGCCCCTTTCATGAAGGACTACTTGTGCATATTGCAAGATTTCAGTTTCTAAGTGAATGAGCATACAGCACCTGGTATTCCCAGGCGGTCTCCCATCCAAGTACTAACCAGGCCCGACCCTGCTTAGCTTCCGAGATCAGACGAGATCGGGCGTTGCCAGGCTGGTATGGCCGTACGAAATAAGTTGACAACCATAGGCTACTTATCCATATACAGATTTAGCAATTGACAATGCAAGGTGGTCTCTCTCTCTCTCTCTCGTGTCAAAATGAAAACAGCTTCCAGCCCCTTTCATGAAGGACTACTTGTGCATATTGCAAGATTTCAGTTTCTAAGTGAATGAGCAAAAGAGCATACAGCACCTGGTATTCCCAGGCGGTCTCCCATCCAAGTACTAACCAGGCCCGACCATGCTTAGCTTCCGAGATCAGACGAGATCGGGCGTTGCCAGGCTGGTATAGCCGTACAAAATAAGTTGACAACCATAGGCTACTTATCCATATACAGATTTAGCAATTGACAATGCAAGGTGGTCTCTCTCTCTCTCTCTCTCGTGTCAAAATGAATACAGCTTCCAGCCCCTTTCATGAAGGACTACTTGTGCATATTGCAAGATTTCAGTTTCTAAGTGAATGAGCAAAAGAGCATACAGCACCTGGTATTCCCAGGCGGTCTGCCATCCAAGTACTAACCAGGCCCGACCCTGCTTAGCTTCCGAGATCAGACGAGATCGGGCGTTGCCAGGCTGGTATGGCCGTACGAAATAAGTTGACAACCATAGGCTACTTATCCATATACAGATTTAGCAATTGACAATGCAAGGTGGTCTCTCTCTCTCTCTCTCTCGTGTCAAAATGAAAACAGCTTCCAGCCCCTTTCATGAAGGACTACTTGTGCATATTGCAAGATTTCAGTTTCTAAGTGAATGAGCAAAAGAGCATACAGCACCTGGTATTCCCAGGCGGTCTCCCATCCAATTACTAACCAGGCCCGACCCTGCTTAGCTTCCGAGATCAGACGAGATCGGGCGTTGCCAGGCTGGTATGGCCGTACGAAATAAGTTGACAACCATAGGCTACTTATCCATATACAGATTTAGCAATTGACAATGCAAGGTGGTCTCTCTCTCTCTCTCTCTCCCTCTCGTGTCAAAATGAAAACAGCTTCCAGCCCCTTTCATGAAGGACTACTTGTGCATATTGCAAGATTTCAGTTTCTAAGTGAATGAGCATACAGCACCTGGTATTCCCAGGCGGTCTCCCATCCAAGTACTAACCAGGCCCGACCCTGCTTAGCTTCCGAGATCAGACGAGATCGGGCGTTGCCAGGCTGGTATGGCCGTACGAAATAAGTTGACAACCATAGGCTACTTATCCATATACAGATTTAGCAATTGACAATGCAAGGTGGTCTCTCTCTCTCTCTCTCTCGTGTCAAAATGAAAACAGCTTCCAGCCCCTTTCATGAAGGACTACTTGTGCATATTGCAAGATTTCAGTTTCTAAGTGAATGAGCAAAAGAGCATACAGCACCTGGTATTCCCAGGCGGTCTCCCATCCAATTACTAACCAGGCCCGACCCTGCTTAGCTTCCGAGATCAGACGAGATCGGGCGTTGCCAGGCTGGTATGGCCGTACGAAATAAGTTGACAACCATAGGCTACTTATCCATATACAGATTTAGCAATTGACAATGCAAGGTGGTCTCTCTCTCTCTCTCTCTCCCTCTCGTGTCAAAATGAAAACAGCTTCCAGCCCCTTTCATGAAGGACTACTTGTGCATATTGCAAGATTTCAGTTTCTAAGTGAATGAGCATACAGCACCTGGTATTCCCAGGCGGTCTCCCATCCAAGTACTAACCAGGCCCGACCCTGCTTAGCTTCCGAGATCAGACGAGATCGGGCGTTGCCAGGCTGGTATGGCCGTACGAAATAAGTTGACAACCATAGGCTACTTATCCATATACAGATTTAGCAATTGACAATGCAAGGTGGTCTCTCTCTCTCTCTCTCGTGTCAAAATGAAAACAGCTTCCAGCCCCTTTCATGAAGGACTACTTGTGCATATTGCAAGATTTCAGTTTCTAAGTGAATGAGCAAAAGAGCATACAGCACCTGGTATTCCCAGGCGGTCTCTCATCCAAGTACTAACCAGGCCCGACCATGCTTAGCTTCCGAGATCAGACGAGATCGGGCGTTGCCAGGCTGGTATAGCCGTACAAAATAAGTTGACAACCATAGGCTACTTATCCATATACAGATTTAGCAATTGACAATGCAAGGTGGTCTCTCTCTCTCTCTCTCTCTCTCTCTCTCTCGTGTCAAAATGAATACAGCTTCCAGCCCCTTTCATGAAGGACTACTTGTGCATATTGCAAGATTTCAGTTTCTAAGTGAATGAGCAAAAGAGCATACAGCACCTGGTATTCCCAGGCGGTCTCTCATCCAAGTACTAACCAGGCCCGACCATGCTTAGCTTCCGAGATCAGACGAGATCGGGCGTTGCCAGGCTGGTATAGCCGTACAAAATAAGTTGACAACCATAGGCTACTTATCCATATACAGATTTAGCAATTGACAATGCAAGGTGGTCTCTCTCTCTCTCTCTCTCTCTCTCTCTCTCGTGTCAAAATGAATACAGCTTCCAGCCCCTTTCATGAAGGACTACTTGTGCATATTGCAAGATTTCAGTTTCTAAGTGAATGAGCAAAAGAGCATACAGCACCTGGTATTCCCAGGCGGTCTCCCATCCAAGTACTAACCAGGCCCGACCCTGCTTAGCTTCCGAGATCAGACGAGATCGGGCGTTGCCAGGCTGGTATGGCCGTACAAAATAAGTTGACAACCATAGGCTACTTATCCATATACAGATTTAGCAATTGACAATGCAAGGTGGTCTCTCTCTCTCTCTCTCTCTCTCGTGTCAAAATGAAAACAGCTTCCAGCCCCTTTCATGAAGGACTACTTGTGCATATTGCAAGATTTCAGTTTCTAAGTGAATGAGCAAAAGAGCATACAGCACCTGGTATTCCCAGGCGGTCTCCCATCCAAGTACTAACCAGGCCCGACCCTGCTTAGCTTCCGAGATCAGACGAGATCGGGCGTTGCCAGGCTGGTATGGCCGTACGAAATAAGTTGACAACCATAGGCTACTTATCCATATACAGATTTAGCAATTGACAATGCAAGGTAGTCTCTCTCTCTCTCTCTCTCTCTCTCTCTCTCGTGTCAAAATGAAAACAGCTTCCAGCCCCTTTCATGAAGGACTACTTGTGCATATTGCAAGATTTCAGTTTCTAAGTGAATGAGCAAAAGAGCATACAGCACCTGGTATTCCCAGGCGGTCTCCCATCCAAGTACTAACCAGGCCCGACCATGCTTAGCTTCCGAGATCAGACGAGATCGGGCGTTGCCAGGCTGGTATAGCCGTACAAAATAAGTTGACAACCATAGGCTACTTATCCATATACAGATTTAGCAATTGACAATGCAAAGTGGTCTCTCTCTCTCTCTCTCTCGTGTCAAAATGAAAACAGCTTCCAGCCCCTTTCATGAAGGACTACTTGTGCATATTGCAAGATTTCAGTTTCTAAGTGAATGAGCAAAAGAGCATACAGCACCTGGTATTCCCAGGCGGTCTCCCATCCAAGTACTAACCAGGCCCGACCCTGCTTAGCTTCCGAGATCAGACGAGATCGGGCGTTGCCAGGCTGGTATGGCCGTACGAAATAAGTTGA
>NC_140385.1:14037500-14040000 GCF_054491055.1 Hypomesus nipponensis
AGGTAGTCTCTCTCTCTCTCTCTCTCTCTCTCTCTCTCGTGTCAAAATGAAAACAGCTTCCAGCCCCTTTCATGAAGGACTACTTGTGCATATTGCAAGATGTCAGTTTCTAAGTGAATGAGCAAAAGAGCATACAGCACCTGGTATTCCCAGGCGGTCTCCCATCCAAGTACTAACCAGGCCCGACCCTGCTTAGCTTCCGAGATCAGACGAGATCGGGCGTTGCCAGGCTGGTATGGCCGTACGAAATAAGTTGACAACCATAGGCTACTTATCCATATACAGATTTAGCAATTGACAATGCAAGGTAGTCTCTCTCTCTCTCTCTCTCTCTCTCTCGTGTCAAAATGAAAACAGCTTCCAGCCCCTTTCATGAAGGAATACTTGTGCATATTGCAAGATGTCAGTTTCTAAGTGAATGAGCAAAAGAGCATACAGCACCTGGTATTCCCAGGCGGTCTCCCATCCAAGTACTAACCAGGCCCGACCCTGCTTAGCTTCCGAGATCAGACGTGATCGGGCGTTGCCAGGCTGGTATGGCCGTACGAAATAAGTTGACAACCATAGGCTACTTATCCATATACAGATTTAGCAATTGACAATGCAAGGTGGTCTCTCTCTCTCTCTCTCTCTCTCTCTCGTGTCAAAATGAAAACAGCTTCCAGCCCCTTTCATGAAGGACTACTTGTGCATATTGCAAGATGTCAGTTTCTAAGTGAATGAGCAAAAGAGCATACAGCACCTGGTATTCCCAGGCGGTCTCCCATCCAAGTACTAACCAGGCCCGACCCTGCTTAGCTTCCGAGATCAGACGAGATCGGGCGTTGCCAGGCTGGTATGGCCGTACGAAATAAGTTGACAACCATAGGCTACTTATCCATATACAGATTTAGCAATTGACAATGCAAGGTGGTCTCTCTCTCTCTCTCTCTCTCTCGTGTCAAAATGAAAACAGTTTCCAGCCCCTTTCATGAAGGACTACTTGTGCATATTGCAAGATGTCAGTTTCTAAGTGAATGAGCAAAAGAGCATACAGCACCTGGTATTCCCAGGCGGTCTCCCATCCAAGTACTAACCAGGCCCGACCCTGCTTAGCTTCCGAGATCAGACGTGATCGGGCGTTGCCAGGCTGGTATGGCCGTACGAAATAAGTTGACAACCATAGGCTACTTATCCATATACAGATTTAGCAATTGACAATGCAAGGTAGTCTCTCTCTCTCTCTCTCTCTCTCGTGTCAAAATGAAAACAGCTTCCAGCCCCTTTCATGAAGGACTACTTGTGCATATTGCAAGATGTCAGTTTCTAAGTGAATGAGCAAAAGAGCATACAGCACCTGGTATTCCCAGGCGGTCTCCCATCCAAGTACTAACCAGGCCCGACCCTGCTTAGCTTCCGAGATCAGACGTGATCGGGCGTTGCCAGGCTGGTATGGCCGTACGAAATAAGTTGACAACCATAGGCTACTTATCCATATACAGATTTAGCAATTGACAATGCAAGGTGGTCTCTCTCTCTCTCTCTCGTGTCAAAATGAAAACAGCTTCCAGCCCCTTTCATGAAGGACTACTTGTGCATATTGCAAGATTTCAGTTTCTAAGTGAATGAGCAAAAGAGCATACAGCACCTGGTATTCCCAGGCGGTCTCCCATCCAAGTACTAACCAGGCCCGACCCTGCTTAGCTTCCGAGATCAGACGAGATCGGGCGTTGCCAGGCTGGTATGGCCGTACGAAATAAGTTGACAACCATAGGCTACTTATCCATATACAGATTTAGCAATTGACAATGCAAGGTAGTCTCTCTCTCTCTCTCTCTCTCTCTCTCTCTCTCTCGTGTCAAAATGAAAACAGCTTCCAGCCCCTTTCATGAAGGACTACTTGTGCATATTGCAAGATGTCAGTTTCTAAGTGAATGAGCAAAAGAGCATACAGCACCTGGTATTCACAGGCGGTCTCCCATCCAAGTACTAACCAGGCCCGACCCTGCTTAGCTTCCGAGATCAGACGAGATCGGGCGTTGCCAGGCTGGTATGGCCGTACGAAATAAGTTGACAACCATAGGCTACTTATCCATATACAGATTTAGCAATTGACAATGCAAGGTAGTCTCTCTCTCTCTCTCTCTCTCTCTCTCTCGTGTCAAAATGAAAACAGCTTCCAGCCCCTTTCATGAAGGACTACTTGTGCATATTGCAAGATGTCAGTTTCTAAGTGAATGAGCAAAAGAGCATACAGCACCTGGTATTCCCAGGCGGTCTCCCATCCAAGTACTAACCAGGCCCGACCCTGCTTAGCTTCCGAGATCAGACGTGATCGGGCGTTGCCAGGCTGGTATGGCCGTACGAAATAAGTTGACAACCATAGGCTACTTATCCATATACAGATTTAGCAATTGACAATGCAAGGTGGTCTCTCTCTCTCTATCTCTCTCTCTCTCGTGTCAAAATGAAAACAGCTTCCAGCCCCTTTCATGAAGGACTACTTGTGCATATTGCAAGA
>NC_140385.1:14077500-14095000 GCF_054491055.1 Hypomesus nipponensis
TTTCATGAAGGACTACTTGTGCATATTGCAAGATTTCAGTTTCTAAGTGAATGAGCAAAAGAGCATACAGCACGTGGTATTCCCAGGCGGTCTCCCATCCAAGTACTAACCAGGCCCGACCCTGCTTAGCTTCCGAGATCAGACGAGATCGGGCGTTGCCAGGCTGGTATGGCCGTACGAAATAAGTTGACAACCATAGGCTACTTATCCATATACAGATTTAGCAATTGACAATGCAAGGTAGTCTCTCTCTCTCTCTCTCTCTCTCTCTCTCTCGTGTCAAAATGAAAACAGCTTCCAGCCCCTTTCATGAAGGACTACTTGTGCATATTGCAAGATGTCAGTTTCTAAGTGAATGAGCAAAAGAGCATACAGCACCTGGTATTCCCAGGCGGTCTCCCATCCAAGTACTAACCAGGCCCGACCCTGCTTAGCTTCCGAGATCAGACGTGATCGGGCGTTGCCAGGCTGGTATGGCCGTACGAAATAAGTTGACAACCATAGGCTACTAATCCATATACAGATTTAGCAATTGACAATGCAAGGTGGTCTCTCTCTCTCTCTCTCTCTCTCTCTCGTGTCAAAATGAAAACAGCTTCCAGCCCCTTTCATGAAGGACTACTTGTGCATATTGCAAGATGTCAGTTTCTAAGTGAATGAGCAAAAGAGCATACAGCACCTGGTATTCCCAGGCGGTCTCCCATCCAAGTACTAACCAGGCCCGACCCTGCTTAGCTTCCGAGATCAGACGTGATCGGGCGTTGCCAGGCTGGTATGGCCGTACGAAATAAGTTGACAACCATAGGCTACTTATCCATATACAGATTTGGCATTTGACAATGCAAGGTGGTCTCTCTCTCTCTCTCTCTCTCTCTCTCTCGTGTCAAAATGAAAACAGTTTCCAGCCCCTTTCATGAAGGACTACTTGTGCATATTGCAAGATGTCAGTTTCTAAGTGAATGAGCAAAAGAGCATACAGCACCTGGTATTCCCAGGCTGTCTCCCATCCAAGTACTAACCAGGCCCGACCCTGCTTAGCTTCCGAGATCAGACGAGATCGGGCGTTGCCAGGCTGGTATGGCCGTACGAAATAAGTTGACAACCATAGGCTACTTATCCATATACAGATTTAGCAATTAACAATGCAAGGTAGTCTCTCTCTCTCTCTCGTGTCAAAATGAAAACAGCTTCCAGCCCCTTTCATGAAGGACTACTTGTGCATATTGCAAGATTTCAGTTTCTAAGTGAATGAGCAAAAGAGCATACAGCACCTGGTATTCCCAGGCGGTCTCCCATCCAAGTACTAACCAGGCCCGACCCTGCTTAGCTTCCGAGATCAGACGAGATCGGGCGTTGCCAGGCTGGTATGGCCGTACGAAATAAGTTGACAACCATAGGCTACTTATCCATATACAGATTTAGCAATTGACAATGCAAGGTAGTCTCTCTCTCTCTCTCTCTCTCTCTCTCGTGTCAAAATGAAAACAGCTTCCAGCCCCTTTCATGAAGGACTACTTGTGCATATTGCAAGATGTCAGTTTCTAAGTGAATGAGCAAAAGAGCATACAGCACCTGGTATTCCCAGGCGGTCTCCCATCCAAGTACTAACCAGGCCCGACCCTGCTTAGCTTACGAGATCAGACGTGATCGGGCGTTGCCAGGCTGGTATGGCCGTACGAAATAAGTTTACAACCATAGGCTACTTATCCATATACAGATTTAGCAATTGACAATGCAAGGTGGTCTCTCTCTCTCTCTCTCTCTCTCTCTCTCGTGTCAAAATGAAAACAGCTTCCAGCCCCTTTCATGAAGGACTACTTGTGCATATTGCAAGATGTCAGTTTCTAAGTGAATGAGCAAAAGAGCATACAGCACCTGGTATTCCCAGGCGGTCTCCCATCCAAGTACTAACCAGGCCCGACCCTGCTTAGCTTCCGAGATCAGACGAGATCGGGCGTTGCCAGGCTGGTATGGCCGTACGAAATAAGTTGACAACCATAGGCTACTTATCCATATACAGATTTAGCAATTGACAATGCAAGGTGGTCTCTCTCTCTCTCTCTCGTGTCAAAATGAAAACAGCTTCCAGCCCCTTTCATGAAGGACTACTTGTGCATATTGCAAGATGTCAGTTTCTAAGTGAATGAGCAAAAGAGCATACAGCACCTGGTATTCCCAGGCGGTCTCCCATCCAAGTACTAACCAGGCCCGACCCTGCTTAGCTTCCGAGATCAGACGAGATCGGGCGTTGCCAGGCTGGTATGGCCGTACGAAATAAGTTGACAACCATAGGCTACTTATCCATATACAGATTTAGCAATTGACAATGCAAGGTAGTCTCTCTCTCTCTCTCTCTCTCTCTCTCTCTCTCGTGTCAAAATGAAAACAGCTTCCAGCCCCTTTCATGAAGGACTACTTGTGCATATTGCAAGATGTCAGTTTCTAAGTGAATGAGCAAAAGAGCATACAGCACCTGGTATTCCCAGGCGGTCTCCCATCCAAGTACTAACCAGGCCCGACCCTGCTTAGCTTACGAGATCAGACGTGATCGGGCGTTGCCAGGCTGGTATGGCCGTACGAAATAAGTTGACAACCATAGGCTACTTATCCATATACAGATTTAGCAATTGACAATGCAAGGTGGTCTCTCTCTCTCTCTCTCTCTCTCTCTCTCTCGTGTCAAAATGAAAACAGCTTCCAGCCCCTTTCATGAAGGACTACTTGTGCATATTGCAAGATGTCAGTTTCTAAGTGAATGAGCAAAAGAGCATACAGCACCTGGTATTCCCAGGCGGTCTCCCATCCAAGTACTAACCAGGCCCGACCCTGCTTAGCTTCCGAGATCAGACGTGATCGGGCGTTGCCAGGCTGGTATGGCCGTACGAAATAAGTTGACAACCATAGGCTACTTATCCATATACAGATTTAGCAATTGACAATGCAAGGTGGTCTCTCTCTCTCTCTCTCTCTCTCTCTCTCTCTCTCGTGTCAAAATGAAAACAGCTTCCAGCCCCTTTCATGAAGGACTACTTGTGCATATTGCAAGATGTCAGTTTCTAAGTGAATGAGCAAAAGAGCATACAGCACCTGGTATTCCCAGGCGGTCTCCCATCCAAGTACTAACCAGGCCCGACCCTGCTTAGCTTCCGAGATCAGACGTGATCTGGCGTTGCCAGGCTGGTATGGCCGTACGAAATAAGTTGACAACCATAGGCTACTTATCCATATACAGATTTAGCAATTGACAATGCAAGGTGGTCTCTCTCTCTCTCTCTCTCTCTCTCTCTCTCTCTCTCGTGTCAAAATGAAAACAGCTTCCAGCCCCTTTCATGAAGGACTACTTGTGCATATTGCAAGATGTCAGTTTCTAAGTGAATGAGCAAAAGAGCATACAGCACCTGGTATTCCCAGGCGGTCTCCCATCCAAGTACTAACCAGGCCCGACCCTGCTTAGCTTACGAGATCAGACGTGATCGGGCGTTGCCAGGCTGGTATGGCCGTACGAAATAAGTTTACAACCATAGGCTACTTATCCATATACAGATTTAGCAATTGACAATGCAAGGTGGTCTCTCTCTCTCTCTCTCTCTCTCTCTCTCTCGTGTCAAAATGAAAACAGCTTCCAGCCCCTTTCATGAAGGACTACTTGTGCATATTGCAAGATGTCAGTTTCTTAGTGAATGAGCAAAAGAGCATACAGCACCTGGTATTCCCAGGCGGTCTCCCATCCAAGTACTAACCAGGCCCGACCCTGCTTAGCTTACGAGATCAGACGTGATCGGGCGTTGCCAGGCTGGTATGGCCGTACGAAATAAGTTTACAACCATAGGCTACTTATCCATATACAGATTTAGCAATTGACAATGCAAGGTGGTCTCTCTCTCTCTCTCTCTCTCTCTCTCTCGTGTCAAAATGAAAACAGCTTCCAGCCCCTTTCATGAAGGACTACTTGTGCATATTGCAAGATGTCAGTTTCTAAGTGAATGAGCAAAAGAGCATACAGCACCTGGTATTCCCAGGCGGTCTCCCATCCAAGTACTAACCAGGCCCGACCCTGCTTAGCTTCCGAGATCAGGCGTTGCCAGGCTGGTATGGCCGTACTAAATAAGTTGACAACCATAGGCTACTTATCCATATACAGATTTAGCAATTGACAATGCAAGGTAGTCTCTCTCTCTCTCTCTCGTGTCAAAATGAAAACAGCTTCCAGCCCCTTTCATGAAGGACTACTTGTGCATATTGCAAGATGTCAGTTTCTAAGTGAATGAGCAAAAGAGCATACAGCACCTGGTATTCCCAGGCGGTCTCCCATCCAAGTACTAACCAGGCCCAACCCTGCTTAGCTTCCGAGATCAGACGAGATCGGGCGTTGCCAGGCTGGTATGGCCGTACGAAATAAGTTGACAACCATAGGCTACTTATCCATATACAGATTTAGCAATTGACAATGCAAGGTGGTCTCTCTCTCTCTCTCTCGTGTCAAAATGAAAACAGCTTCCAGCCCCTTTCATGAAGGACTACTTGTGCATATTGCAAGATTTCAGTTTCTAAGTGAATGAGCAAAAGAGCATACAGCACCTGGTATTCCCAGGCGGTCTCCCATCCAAGTACTAACCAGGCCCGACCCTGCTCAGCTTCCGAGATCAGACGAGATCGGGCGTTGCCAGGCTGGTATGGCCGTACGAAATAAGTTGACAACCATAGGCTACTTATCCATATACAGATTTAGCAATTGACAATGCAAGGTAGTCTCTCTCTCTCTCTCTCTCTCTCTCTCTCTCGTGTCAAAATGAAAACAGCTTCCAGCCCCTTTCATGAAGGACTACTTGTGCATATTGCAAGATGTCAGTTTGTAAGTGAATGAGCAAAAGAGCATACAGCACCTGGTATTCCCAGGCGGTCTCCCATCCAAGTACTAACCAGGCCCGACCCTGCTTAGCTTACGAGATCAGACGTGATCGGGCGTTGCCAGGCTGGTATGGCCGTACGAAATAAGTTGACAACCATAGGCTACTTATCCATATACAGATTTAGCAATTGACAATGCAAGGTGGTCTCTCTCTCTCTCTCTCTCTCTCTCTCTCTCTCGTGTCAAAATGAAAACAGCTTCCAGCCCCTTTCATGAAGGACTACTTGTGCATATTGCAAGATGTCAGTTTCTAAGTGAATGAGCAAAAGAGCATACAGCACCTGGTATTCCCAGGCGGTCTCCCATCCAAGTACTAACCAGGCCCGACCCTGCTTAGCTTCCGAGATCAGGCGTTGCCAGGCTGGTATGGCCGTACTAAATAAGTTGACAACCATAGGCTACTTATCCATATACAGATTTAGCAATTGACAATGCAAGGTAGTCTCTCTCTCTCTCTCTCGTGTCAAAATGAAAACAGCTTCCAGCCCCTTTCATGAAGGACTACTTGTGCATATTGCAAGATGTCAGTTTCTAAGTGAATGAGCAAAAGAGCATACAGCACCTGGTATTCCCAGGCGGTCTCCCATCCAAGTACTAACCAGGCCCAACCCTGCTTAGCTTCCGAGATCAGACGAGATCGGGCGTTGCCAGGCTGGTATGGCCGTACGAAATAAGTTGACAACCATAGGCTACTTATCCATATACAGATTTAGCAATTGACAATGCAAGGTGGTCTCTCTCTCTCTCTCTCGTGTCAAAATGAAAACAGCTTCCAGCCCCTTTCATGAAGGACTACTTGTGCATATTGCAAGATTTCAGTTTCTAAGTGAATGAGCAAAAGAGCATACAGCACCTGGTATTCCCAGGCGGTCTCCCATCCAAGTACTAACCAGGCCCGACCCTGCTCAGCTTCCGAGATCAGACGAGATCGGGCGTTGCCAGGCTGGTATGGCCGTACGAAATAAGTTGACAACCATAGGCTACTTATCCATATACAGATTTAGCAATTGACAATGCAAGGTAGTCTCTCTCTCTCTCTCTCTCTCTCTCTCTCGTGTCAAAATGAAAACAGCTTCCAGCCCCTTTCATGAAGGACTACTTGTGCATATTGCAAGATGTCAGTTTCTAAGTGAATGAGCAAAAGAGCATACAGCACCTGGTATTCCCAGGCGGTCTCCCATCCAAGTACTAACCAGGCCCGACCCTGCTTAGCTTCCGAGATCAGACGAGATCGGGCGTTGCCAGGCTGGTATGGCCGTACGAAATAAGTTGACAACCATAGGCTACTTATCCATATACAGATTTAGCAATTGACAATGCAAGGTGGTCTCTCTCTCTCTCTCTCGTGTCAAAATGAAAACAGCTTCCAGCCCCTTTCATGAAGGACTACTTGTGCATATTGCAAGATGTCAGTTTCTAAGTGAATGAGCAAAAGAGCATACAGCACCTGGTATTCCCAGGCGGTCTCCCATCCAAGTACTAACCAGGCCCGACCCTGCTTAGCTTCCGAGATCAGACGAGATCGGGCGTTGCCAGGCTGGTATGGCCGTACGAAATAAGTTGACAACCATAGGCTACTTATCCATATACAGATTTAGCAATTGACAATGCAAGGTAGTCTCTCTCTCTCTCTCTCTCTCTCTCTCTCTCTCGTGTCAAAATGAAAACAGCTTCCAGCCCCTTTCATGAAGGACTACTTGTGCATATTGCAAGATGTCAGTTTCTTAGTGAATGAGCAAAAGAGCATACAGCACCTGGTATTCCCAGGCGGTCTCCCATCCAAGTACTAACCAGGCCCGACCCTGCTTAGCTTACGAGATCAGACGTGATCGGGCGTTGCCAGGCTGGTATGGCCGTACGAAATAAGTTTACAACCATAGGCTACTTATCCATATACAGATTTAGCAATTGACAATGCAAGGTGGTCTCTCTCTCTCTCTCTCTCTCTCTCTCTCGTGTCAAAATGAAAACAGCTTCCAGCCCCTTTCATGAAGGACTACTTGTGCATATTGCAAGATGTCAGTTTCTAAGTGAATGAGCAAAAGAGCATACAGCACCTGGTATTCCCAGGCGGTCTCCCATCCAAGTACTAACCAGGCCCGACCCTGCTTAGCTTCCGAGATCAGGCGTTGCCAGGCTGGTATGGCCGTACTAAATAAGTTGACAACCATAGGCTACTTATCCATATACAGATTTAGCAATTGACAATGCAAGGTAGTCTCTCTCTCTCTCTCTCGTGTCAAAATGAAAACAGCTTCCAGCCCCTTTCATGAAGGACTACTTGTGCATATTGCAAGATGTCAGTTTCTAAGTGAATGAGCAAAAGAGCATACAGCACCTGGTATTCCCAGGCGGTCTCCCATCCAAGTACTAACCAGGCCCGACCCTGCTCAGCTTCCGAGATCAGACGAGATCGGGCGTTGCCAGGCTGGTATGGCCGTACGAAATAAGTTGACAACCATAGGCTACTTATCCATATACAGATTTAGCAATTGACAATGCAAGGTAGTCTCTCTCTCTCTCTCTCTCTCTCTCTCTCTCTCGTGTCAAAATGAAAACAGCTTCCAGCCCCTTTCATGAAGGACTACTTGTGCATATTGCAAGATGTCAGTTTGTAAGTGAATGAGCAAAAGAGCATACAGCACCTGGTATTCCCAGGCGGTCTCCCATCCAAGTACTAACCAGGCCCGACCCTGCTTAGCTTACGAGATCAGACGTGATCGGGCGTTGCCAGGCTGGTATGGCCGTACGAAATAAGTTGACAACCATAGGCTACTTATCCATATACAGATTTAGCAATTGACAATGCAAGGTGGTCTCTCTCTCTCTCTCTCTCTCTCTCTCTCTCGTGTCAAAATGAAAACAGCTTCCAGCCCCTTTCATGAAGGACTACTTGTGCATATTGCAAGATGTCAGTTTCTAAGTGAATGAGCAAAAGAGCATACAGCACCTGGTATTCCCAGGCGGTCTCCCATCCAAGTACTAACCAGGCCCGACCCTGCTTAGCTTCCGAGATCAGGCGTTGCCAGGCTGGTATGGCCGTACTAAATAAGTTGACAACCATAGGCTACTTATCCATATACAGATTTAGCAATTGACAATGCAAGGTAGTCTCTCTCTCTCTCTCTCGTGTCAAAATGAAAACAGCTTCCAGCCCCTTTCATGAAGGACTACTTGTGCATATTGCAAGATTTCAGTTTCTAAGTGAATGAGCAAAAGAGCATACAGCACCTGGTATTCCCAGGCGGTCTCCCATCCAAGTACTAACCAGGCCCGACCCTGCTCAGCTTCCGAGATCAGACGAGATCGGGCGTTGCCAGGCTGGTATGGCCGTACGAAATAAGTTGACAACCATAGGCTACTTATCCATATACAGATTTAGCAATTGACAATGCAAGGTAGTCTCTCTCTCTCTCTCTCTCTCTCTCTCTCTCGTGTCAAAATGAAAACAGCTTCCAGCCCCTTTCATGAAGGACTACTTGTGCATATTGCAAGATGTCAGTTTGTAAGTGAATGAGCAAAAGAGCATACAGCACCTGGTATTCCCAGGCGGTCTCCCATCCAAGTACTAACCAGGCCCGACCCTGCTTAGCTTACGAGATCAGACGTGATCGGGCGTTGCCAGGCTGGTATGGCCGTACGAAATAAGTTGACAACCATAGGCTACTTATCCATATACAGATTTAGCAATTGACAATGCAAGGTGGTCTCTCTCTCTCTCTCTCTCTCTCTCTCTCTCTCGTGTCAAAATGAAAACAGCTTCCAGCCCCTTTCATGAAGGACTACTTGTGCATATTGCAAGATGTCAGTTTCTAAGTGAATGAGCAAAAGAGCATACAGCACCTGGTATTCCCAGGCGGTCTCCCATCCAAGTACTAAGCAGGCCCGACCCTGCTTAGCTTCCGAGATCAGACGAGATCGGGCGTTGCCAGGCTGGTATGGCCGTACGAAATAAGTTGACAACCATAGGCTACTTATCCATATACAGATTTAGCAATTGACAATGCAAGGTGGTCTCTCTCTCTCTCTCTCGTGTCAAAATGAAAACAGCTTCCAGCCCCTTTCATGAAGGACTACTTGTGCATATTGCAAGATGTCAGTTTCTAAGTGAATGAGCAAAAGAGCATACAGCACCTGGTATTCCCAGGCGGTCTCCCATCCAAGTACTAAGCAGGCCCGACCCTGCTTAGCTTCCGAGATCAGACGAGATCGGGCGTTGCCAGGCTGGTATGGCCGTACGAAATAAGTTGACAACCATAGGCTACTTATCCATATACAGATTTAGCAATTGACAATGCAAGGTAGTCTCTCTCTCTCTCTCTCTCTCTCTCTCTCTCTCTCTCTCGTGTCAAAATGAAAACAGCTTCCAGCCCCTTTCATGAAGGACTACTTGTGCATATTGCAAGATGTCAGTTTCTAAGTGAATGAGCAAAAGAGCATACAGCACCTGGTATTCCCAGGCGGTCTCCCATCCAAGTACTAACCAGGCCCGACCCTGCTTAGCTTACGAGATCAGACGTGATCGGGCGTTGCCAGGCTGGTATGGCCGTACGAAATAAGTTTACAACCATAGGCTACTTATCCATATACAGATTTAGCAATTGACAATGCAAGGTGGTCTCTCTCTCTCTCTCTCTCTCTCTCGTGTCAAAATGAAAACAGCTTCCAGCCCCTTTCATGAAGGACTACTTGTGCATATTGCAAGATGTCAGTTTCTAAGTGAATGAGCAAAAGAGCATACAGCACCTGGTATTCCCAGGCGGTCTCCCATCCAAGTACTAACCAGGCCCGACCCTGCTTAGCTTCCGAGATCAGGCGTTGCCAGGCTGGTATGGCCGTACTAAATAAGTTGACAACCATAGGCTACTTATCCATATACAGATTTAGCAATTGACAATGCAAGGTAGTCTCTCTCTCTCTCTCTCGTGTCAAAATGAAAACAGCTTCCAGCCCCTTTCATGAAGGACTACTTGTGCATATTGCAAGATGTCAGTTTCTAAGTGAATGAGCAAAAGAGCATACAGCACCTGGTATTCCCAGGCGGTCTCCCATCCAAGTACTAACCAGGCCCAACCCTGCTTAGCTTCCGAGATCAGACGAGATCGGGCGTTGCCAGGCTGGTATGGCCGTACGAAATAAGTTGACAACCATAGGCTACTTATCCATATACAGATTTAGCAATTGACAATGCAAGGTGGTCTCTCTCTCTCTCTCTCGTGTCAAAATGAAAACAGCTTCCAGCCCCTTTCATGAAGGACTACTTGTGCATATTGCAAGATTTCAGTTTCTAAGTGAATGAGCAAAAGAGCATACAGCACCTGGTATTCCCAGGCGGTCTCCCATCCAAGTACTAACCAGGCCCGACCCTGCTCAGCTTCCGAGATCAGACGAGATCGGGCGTTGCCAGGCTGGTATGGCCGTACGAAATAAGTTGACAACCATAGGCTACTTATCCATATACAGATTTAGCAATTGACAATGCAAGGTGGTCTCTCTCTCTCTCTCTCGTGTCAAAATGAAAACAGCTTCCAGCCCCTTTCATGAAGGACTACTTGTGCATATTGCAAGATGTCAGTTTCTAAGTGAATGAGCAAAAGAGCATACAGCACCTGGTATTCCCAGGCGGTCTCCCATCCAAGTACTAACCAGGCCCGACCCTGCTTAGCTTACGAGATCAGACGTGATCGGGCGTTGCCAGGCTGGTATGGCCGTACGAAATAAGTTTACAACCATAGGCTACTTATCCATATACAGATTTAGCAATTGACAATGCAAGGTGGTCTCTCTCTCTCTCTCTCTCTCTCTCGTGTCAAAATGAAAACAGCTTCCAGCCCCTTTCATGAAGGACTACTTGTGCATATTGCAAGATGTCAGTTTCTAAGTGAATGAGCAAAAGAGCATACAGCACCTGGTATTCCCAGGCGGTCTCCCATCCAAGTACTAACCAGGCCCGACCCTGCTTAGCTTCCGAGATCAGGCGTTGCCAGGCTGGTATGGCCGTACTAAATAAGTTGACAACCATAGGCTACTTATCCATATACAGATTTAGCAATTGACAATGCAAGGTAGTCTCTCTCTCTCTCTCTCTCGTGTCAAAATGAAAACAGCTTCCAGCCCCTTTCATGAAGGACTACTTGTGCATATTGCAAGATGTCAGTTTCTAAGTGAATGAGCAAAAGAGCATACAGCACCTGGTATTCCCAGGCGGTCTCCCATCCAAGTACTAACCAGGCCCAACCCTGCTTAGCTTCCGAGATCAGACGAGATCGGGCGTTGCCAGGCTGGTATGGCCGTACGAAATAAGTTGACAACCATAGGCTACTTATCCATATACAGATTTAGCAATTGACAATGCAAGGTGGTCTCTCTCTCTCTCTCTCGTGTCAAAATGAAAACAGCTTCCAGCCCCTTTCATGAAGGACTACTTGTGCATATTGCAAGATTTCAGTTTCTAAGTGAATGAGCAAAAGAGCATACAGCACCTGGTATTCCCAGGCGGTCTCCCATCCAAGTACTAACCAGGCCCGACCCTGCTCAGCTTCCGAGATCAGACGAGATCGGGCGTTGCCAGGCTGGTATGGCCGTACGAAATAAGTTGACAACCATAGGCTACTTATCCATATACAGATTTAGCAATTGACAATGCAAGGTAGTCTCTCTCTCTCTCTCTCTCTCTCTCTCTCTCGTGTCAAAATGAAAACAGCTTCCAGCCCCTTTCATGAAGGACTACTTGTGCATATTGCAAGATGTCAGTTTGTAAGTGAATGAGCAAAAGAGCATACAGCACCTGGTATTCCCAGGCGGTCTCCCATCCAAGTACTAACCAGGCCCGACCCTGCTTAGCTTACGAGATCAGACGTGATCGGGCGTTGCCAGGCTGGTATGGCCGTACGAAATAAGTTGACAACCATAGGCTACTTATCCATATACAGATTTAGCAATTGACAATGCAAGGTGGTCTCTCTCTCTCTCTCTCTCTCTCTCTCTCTCTCGTGTCAAAATGAAAACAGCTTCCAGCCCCTTTCATGAAGGACTACTTGTGCATATTGCAAGATGTCAGTTTCTAAGTGAATGAGCAAAAGAGCATACAGCACCTGGTATTCCCAGGCGGTCTCCCATCCAAGTACTAAGCAGGCCCGACCCTGCTTAGCTTCCGAGATCAGACGAGATCGGGCGTTGCCAGGCTGGTATGGCCGTACGAAATAAGTTGACAACCATAGGCTACTTATCCATATACAGATTTAGCAATTGACAATGCAAGGTGGTCTCTCTCTCTCTCTCTCGTGTCAAAATGAAAACAGCTTCCAGCCCCTTTCATGAAGGACTACTTGTGCATATTGCAAGATGTCAGTTTCTAAGTGAATGAGCAAAAGAGCATACAGCACCTGGTATTCCCAGGCGGTCTCCCATCCAAGTACTAAGCAGGCCCGACCCTGCTTAGCTTCCGAGATCAGACGAGATCGGGCGTTGCCAGGCTGGTATGGCCGTACGAAATAAGTTGACAACCATAGGCTACTTATCCATATACAGATTTAGCAATTGACAATGCAAGGTAGTCTCTCTCTCTCTCTCTCTCTCTCTCTCTCTCTCTCTCGTGTCAAAATGAAAACAGCTTCCAGCCCCTTTCATGAAGGACTACTTGTGCATATTGCAAGATGTCAGTTTCTAAGTGAATGAGCAAAAGAGCATACAGCACCTGGTATTCCCAGGCGGTCTCCCATCCAAGTACTAACCAGGCCCGACCCTGCTTAGCTTACGAGATCAGACGTGATCGGGCGTTGCCAGGCTGGTATGGCCGTACGAAATAAGTTTACAACCATAGGCTACTTATCCATATACAGATTTAGCAATTGACAATGCAAGGTGGTCTCTCTCTCTCTCTCTCTCTCTCTCGTGTCAAAATGAAAACAGCTTCCAGCCCCTTTCATGAAGGACTACTTGTGCATATTGCAAGATGTCAGTTTCTAAGTGAATGAGCAAAAGAGCATACAGCACCTGGTATTCCCAGGCGGTCTCCCATCCAAGTACTAACCAGGCCCGACCCTGCTTAGCTTCCGAGATCAGGCGTTGCCAGGCTGGTATGGCCGTACTAAATAAGTTGACAACCATAGGCTACTTATCCATATACAGATTTAGCAATTGACAATGCAAGGTAGTCTCTCTCTCTCTCTCTCGTGTCAAAATGAAAACAGCTTCCAGCCCCTTTCATGAAGGACTACTTGTGCATATTGCAAGATGTCAGTTTCTAAGTGAATGAGCAAAAGAGCATACAGCACCTGGTATTCCCAGGCGGTCTCCCATCCAAGTACTAACCAGGCCCAACCCTGCTTAGCTTCCGAGATCAGACGAGATCGGGCGTTGCCAGGCTGGTATGGCCGTACGAAATAAGTTGACAACCATAGGCTACTTATCCATATACAGATTTAGCAATTGACAATGCAAGGTGGTCTCTCTCTCTCTCTCTCGTGTCAAAATGAAAACAGCTTCCAGCCCCTTTCATGAAGGACTACTTGTGCATATTGCAAGATTTCAGTTTCTAAGTGAATGAGCAAAAGAGCATACAGCACCTGGTATTCCCAGGCGGTCTCCCATCCAAGTACTAACCAGGCCCGACCCTGCTCAGCTTCCGAGATCAGACGAGATCGGGCGTTGCCAGGCTGGTATGGCCGTACGAAATAAGTTGACAACCATAGGCTACTTATCCATATACAGATTTAGCAATTGACAATGCAAGGTAGTCTCTCTCTCTCTCTCTCTCTCTCTCTCTCTCGTGTCAAAATGAAAACAGCTTCCAGCCCCTTTCATGAAGGACTACTTGTGCATATTGCAAGATGTCAGTTTCTAAGTGAATGAGCAAAAGAGCATACAGCACCTGGTATTCCCAGGCGGTCTCCCATCCAAGTACTAACCAGGCCCGACCCTGCTTAGCTTACGAGATCAGACGTGATCGGGCGTTGCCAGGCTGGTATGGCCGTACGAAATAAGTTGACAACCATAGGCTACTTATCCATATACAGATTTAGCAATTGACAATGCAAGGTGGTCTCTCTCTCTCTCTCTCTCTCTCTCTCTCTCGTGTCAAAATGAAAACAGCTTCCAGCCCCTTTCATGAAGGACTACTTGTGCATATTGCAAGATGTCAGTTTCTAAGTGAATGAGCAAAAGAGCATACAGCACCTGGTATTCCCAGGCGGTCTCCCATCCAAGTACTAACCAGGCCCGACCCTGCTTAGCTTCCGAGATCAGACGTGATCGGGCGTTGCCAGGCTGGTATGGCCGTACGAAATAAGTTGACAACCATAGGCTACTTATCCATATACAGATTTAGCAATTGACAATGCAAGGTGGTCTCTCTCTCTCTCTCTCTCTCTCTCTCTCTCTCTCGTGTCAAAATGAAAACAGCTTCCAGCCCCTTTCATGAAGGACTACTTGTGCATATTGCAAGATGTCAGTTTCTAAGTGAATGAGCAAAAGAGCATACAGCACCTGGTATTCCCAGGCGGTCTCCCATCCAAGTACTAACCAGGCCCGACCCTGCTTAGCTTCCGAGATCAGACGAGATCGGGCGTTGCCAGGCTGGTATGGCCGTACGAAATAAGTTGACAACCATAGGCTACTTATCCATATACAGATTTAGCAATTGACAATGCAAGGTAGTCTCTCTCTCTCTCTCTCTCTCTCGTGTCAAAATGAAAACAGCTTCCAGCCCCTTTCATGAAGGACTACTTGTGCATATTGCAAGATTTCAGTTTCTAAGTGAATGAGCAAAAGAGCATACAGCACCTGGTATTCCCAGGCGGTCTCCCATCCAAGTACTAACCAGGCCCGACCCTGCTTAGCTTCCGAGATCAGACGTGATCGGGCGTTGCCAGGCTGGTAGGGCCGTACGAAATAAGTTGACAACCATAGGCTACTTATCCATATACAGATTTAGCAATTGACAATGCAAGGTGGTCTCTCTCTCTCTCTCTCTCTCTCTCGTGTCAAAATGAAAACAGCTTCCAGCCCCTTTCATGAAGGACTACTTGTGCATATTGCAAGATGTCAGTTTCTAAGTGAATGAGCAAAAGAGCATACAGCACCTGGTATTCCCAGGCGGTCTCCCATCCAAGTACTAACCAGGCCCGACCCTGCTTAGCTTCCGAGATCAGACATGATCGGGCGTTGCCAGGCTGGTATGGCCGTACGAAATAAGTTGACAACCATAGGCTACTTATCCATATACAGATTTAGCAATTGACAATGCAAGGTGGTCTCTCTCTCTCTCTCTCTCTCTCTCGTGTCAAAATGAAAACAGCTTCCAGCCCCTTTCATGAAGGACTACTTGTGCATATTGCAAGATGTCAGTTTCTAAGTGAATGAGCAAAAGAGCATACAGCACCTGGTATTCCCAGGCGGTCTCCCATCCAAGTACTAACCAGGCCCGACCCTGCTTAGCTTCCGAGATCAGACGTGATCGGGCGTTGCCAGGCTGGTATGGCCGTACGAAATAAGTTGACAACCATAGGCTACTTATCCATATACAGATTTAGCAATTGACAATGCAAGGTGGTCTCTCTCTCTCTCTCTCTCTCTCTCTCTCTCTCGTGTCAAAATGAAAACAGCTTCCAGCCCCTTTCATGAAGGACTACTTGTGCATATTGCAAGATGTCAGTTTCTAAGTGAATGAGCAAAAGAGCATACAGCACCTGGTATTCCCAGGCGGTCTCCCATCCAAGTACTAACCAGGCCCGACCCTGCTTAGCTTCCGAGATCAGACGAGATCGGGCGTTGCCAGGCTGGTATGGCCGTACGAAATAAGTTGACAACCATAGGCTACTTATCCATATACAGATTTAGCAATTGACAATGCAAGGTAGTCTCTCTCTCTCTCTCGTGTCAAAATGAAAACAGCTTCCAGCCCCTTTCATGAAGGACTACTTGTGCATATTGCAAGATGTCAGTTTCTAAGTGAATGAGCAAAAGAGCATACAGCACCTGGTATTCCCAGGCGGTCTCCCATCCAAGTACTAACCAGGCCCGACCCTGCTTAGCTTCCGAGATCAGACGAGATCGGGCGTTGCCAGGCTGGTATGGCCGTACGAAATAAGTTGACAACCATAGGCTACTTATCCATATACAGATTTAGCAATTGACAATGCAAGGTGGTCTCTCTCTCTCTCTCTCTCGTGTCAAAATGAAAACAGCTTCCAGCCCTTTTCATGAAGGACTACTTGTGCATATTGCAAGATTTCAGTTTCTAAATGAATGAGCAAAAGAGCATACAGCACCTGGTATTCCCAGGCGGTCTCCCATCCAAGTACTAACCAGGCCCGACCCTGCTTAGCTTCCGAGATCAGACGAGATCGGGCGTTGCCAGGCTGGTATGGCCGTACTAAATAAGTTGACAACCATAGGCTACTTATCCATATACAGATTTAGCAATTGACAATGCAAGGTAGTCTCTCTCTCTCTCTCTCTCTCTCTCTCGTGTCAAAATGAAAACAGCTTCCAGCCCCTTTCATGAAGGACTACTTGTGCATATTGCAAGATGTCAGTTTCTAAGTGAATGAGCAAAAGAGCATACAGCACCTGGTATTCCCAGGCGGTCTCCCATCCAAGTACTAACCAGGCCCGACCCTGCTTAGCTTCCGAGATCAGACGAGATCGGGCGTTGCCAGGCTGGTATGGCCGTACTAAATAAGTTGACAACCATAGGCTACTTATCCATATACAGATTTAGCAATTGACAATGCAAGGTAGTCTCTCTCTCTCTCTCTCTCTCTCTCTCTCGTGTCAAAATGAAAACAGCTTCCAGCCCCTTTCATGAAGGACTACTTGTGCATATTGCAAGATGTCAGTTTCTAAGTGAATGAGCAAAAGAGCATACAGCACCTGGTATTCCCAGGCGGTCTCCCATCCAAGTACTAACCAGGCCCGACCCTGCTTAGCTTCCGAGATCAGACGAGATCGGGCGTTGCCAGGCTGGTATGGCCGTACGAAATAAGTTGACAACCATAGGCTACTTATCCATATACAGATTTAGCAATTGACAATGCAAGGTGGTCTCTCTCTCTCTCTCTCGTGTCAAAATGAAAACAGCTTCCAGCCCCTTTCATGAAGGACTACTTGTGCATATTGCAAGATGTCAGTTTCTAAGTGAATGAGCAAAAGAGCCTACAGCACCTGGTATTCCCAGGCGGTCTCCCATCCAAGTACTAACCAGGCCCGACCCTGCTTAGCTTCCGAGATCAGACGAGATCGGGCGTTGCCAGGCTGGTATGGCCGTACGAAATAAGTTGACAACCATAGGCTACTTATCCATATACAGATTTAGCAATTGACAATGCAAGGTAGTCTCTCTCTCTCTCTCTCTCTCTCTCTCTCGTGTCAAAATGAAAACAGCTTCCAGCCCCTTTCATGAAGGACTACTTGTGCATATTGCAAGATGTCAGTTTCTAAGTGAATGAGCAAAAGAGCATACAGCACCTGGTATTCCCAGGCGGTCTCCCATCCAAGTACTAACCAGGCCCGACCCTGCTTAGCTTACGAGATCAGACGTGATCGGGCGTTGCCAGGCTGGTATGGCCGTACGAAATAAGTTGACAACCA
>NC_140385.1:14112500-14115000 GCF_054491055.1 Hypomesus nipponensis
TTGTGCATATTGCAAGATGTCAGTTTCTAAGTGAATGAGCAAAAGAGCATACAGCACCTGGTATTCCCAGGCGGTCTCCCATCCAAGTACTAACCAGGCCCGACCCTGCTTAGCTTCCGAGATCAGGCGTTGCCAGGCTGGTATGGCCGTACTAAATAAGTTGACAACCATAGGCTACTTATCCATATACAGATTTAGCAATTGACAATGCAAGGTAGTCTCTCTCTCTCTCTCTCTCGTGTCAAAATGAAAACAGCTTCCAGCCCCTTTCATGAAGGACTACTTGTGCATATTGCAAGATGTCAGTTTCTAAGTGAATGAGCAAAAGAGCATACAGCACCTGGTATTCCCAGGCGGTCTCCCATCCAAGTACTAACCAGGCCCAACCCTGCTTAGCTTCCGAGATCAGACGAGATCGGGCGTTGCCAGGCTGGTATGGCCGTACGAAATAAGTTGACAACCATAGGCTACTTATCCATATACAGATTTAGCAATTGACAATGCAAGGTGGTCTCTCTCTCTCTCTCTCGTGTCAAAATGAAAACAGCTTCCAGCCCCTTTCATGAAGGACTACTTGTGCATATTGCAAGATTTCAGTTTCTAAGTGAATGAGCAAAAGAGCATACAGCACCTGGTATTCCCAGGCGGTCTCCCATCCAAGTACTAACCAGGCCCGACCCTGCTCAGCTTCCGAGATCAGACGAGATCGGGCGTTGCCAGGCTGGTATGGCCGTACGAAATAAGTTGACAACCATAGGCTACTTATCCATATACAGATTTAGCAATTGACAATGCAAGGTAGTCTCTCTCTCTCTCTCTCTCTCTCTCTCTCTCGTGTCAAAATGAAAACAGCTTCCAGCCCCTTTCATGAAGGACTACTTGTGCATATTGCAAGATGTCAGTTTCTAAGTGAATGAGCAAAAGAGCATACAGCACCTGGTATTCCCAGGCGGTCTCCCATCCAAGTACTAACCAGGCCCGACCCTGCTTAGCTTACGAGATCAGACGTGATCGGGCGTTGCCAGGCTGGTATGGCCGTACGAAATAAGTTGACAACCATAGGCTACTTATCCATATACAGATTTAGCAATTGACAATGCAAGGTGGTCTCTCTCTCTCTCTCTCTCTCTCTCTCTCTCTCGTGTCAAAATGAAA
Organism: Hypomesus nipponensis; assembly: GCF_054491055.1. Lineage (NCBI taxonomy): Eukaryota > Metazoa > Chordata > Actinopteri > Osmeriformes > Osmeridae > Hypomesus > Hypomesus nipponensis. Next base: position 14,113,656 of record NC_140385.1, read on the forward strand.
ACAGCTTCCAGCCCCTTTCATGAAGGACTACTTGTGCATATTGCAAGATGTCAGTTTCTAAGTGAATGAGCAAAAGAGCATACAGCACCTGGTATTCCCAGGCGGTCTCCCATCCAAGTACTAACCAGGCCCGACCCTGCTTAGCTTCCGAGATCAGACGTGATCGGGCGTTGCCAGGCTGGTATGGCCGTACGAAATAAGTTGACAACCATAGGCTACTTATCCATATACAGATTTAGCAATTGACAATGCAAGGTGGTCTCTCTCTCTCTCTCTCTCTCTCTCTCTCTCTCTCGTGTCAAAATGAAAACAGCTTCCAGCCCCTTTCATGAAGGACTACTTGTGCATATTGCAAGATGTCAGTTTCTAAGTGAATGAGCAAAAGAGCATACAGCACCTGGTATTCCCAGGCGGTCTCCCATCCAAGTACTAACCAGGCCCGACCCTGCTTAGCTTCCGAGATCAGACGAGATCGGGCGTTGCCAGGCTGGTATGGCCGTACGAAATAAGTTGACAACCATAGGCTACTTATCCATATACAGATTTAGCAATTGACAATGCAAGGTAGTCTCTCTCTCTCTCTCTCTCTCTCGTGTCAAAATGAAAACAGCTTCCAGCCCCTTTCATGAAGGACTACTTGTGCATATTGCAAGATTTCAGTTTCTAAGTGAATGAGCAAAAGAGCATACAGCACCTGGTATTCCCAGGCGGTCTCCCATCCAAGTACTAACCAGGCCCGACCCTGCTTAGCTTCCGAGATCAGACGTGATCGGGCGTTGCCAGGCTGGTATGGCCGTACGAAATAAGTTGACAACCATAGGCTACTTATCCATATACAGATTTAGCAATTGACAATGCAAGGTGGTCTCTCTCTCTCTCTCTCTCTCTCTCTCTCGTGTCAAAATGAAAACAGCTTCCAGCCCCTTTCATGAAGGACTACTTGTGCATATTGCAAGATGTCAGTTTCTAAGTGAATGAGCAAAAGAGCATACAGCACCTGGTATTCCCAGGCGGTCTCCCATCCAAGTACTAACCAGGCCCGACCCTGCTTAGCTTCCGAGATCAGACATGATCGGGCGTTGCCAGGCTGGTATGGCCGTACGAAATAAGTTGACAACCATAGGCTACTTATCCATATACAGATTTAGCAATTGACAATGCAAGGTGGTCTCTCTCTCTCTCTCTCTCTCTCTCGTGTCAAAATGAAAACAGCTTCCAGCCCCTTTCATGAAGGACTACTTGTGCATATTGCAAGATGTCAGTTTCTAAGTGAATGAGCAAAAGAGCATACAGCACCTGGTATTCCCAGGCGGTCTCCCATCCAAGTACTAACCAGGCCCGACCC
>NC_140385.1:14125000-14130000 GCF_054491055.1 Hypomesus nipponensis
AATGAAAACAGCTTCCAGCCCCTTTCATGAAGGACTACTTGTGCATATTGCAAGATTTCAGTTTCTAAGTGAATGAGCAAAAGAGCATACAGCACCTGGTATTCCCAGGCGGTCTCCCATCCAAGTACTAACCAGGCCCGACCCTGCTCAGCTTCCGAGATCAGACGAGATCGGGCGTTGCCAGGCTGGTATGGCCGTACGAAATAAGTTGACAACCATAGGCTACTTATCCATATACAGATTTAGCAATTGACAATGCAAGGTAGTCTCTCTCTCTCTCTCTCTCTCTCTCTCTCTCTCGTGTCAAAATGAAAACAGCTTCCAGCCCCTTTCATGAAGGACTACTTGTGCATATTGCAAGATGTCAGTTTCTAAGTGAATGAGCAAAAGAGCATACAGCACCTGGTATTCCCAGGCGGTCTCCCATCCAAGTACTAACCAGGCCCGACCCTGCTTAGCTTACGAGATCAGACGTGATCGGGCGTTGCCAGGCTGGTATGGCCGTACGAAATAAGTTGACAACCATAGGCTACTTATCCATATACAGATTTAGCAATTGACAATGCAAGGTGGTCTCTCTCTCTCTCTCTCTCTCTCTCTCTCGTGTCAAAATGAAAACAGCTTCCAGCCCCTTTCATGAAGGACTACTTGTGCATATTGCAAGATGTCAGTTTCTAAGTGAATGAGCAAAAGAGCATACAGCACCTGGTATTCCCAGGCGGTCTCCCATCCAAGTACTAACCAGGCCCGACCCTGCTTAGCTTCCGAGATCAGACGTGATCGGGCGTTGCCAGGCTGGTATGGCCGTACGAAATAAGTTGACAACCATAGGCTACTTATCCATATACAGATTTAGCAATTGACAATGCAAGGTGGTCTCTCTCTCTCTCTCTCTCTCTCTCTCTCTCTCGTGTCAAAATGAAAACAGCTTCCAGCCCCTTTCATGAAGGACTACTTGTGCATATTGCAAGATGTCAGTTTCTAAGTGAATGAGCAAAAGAGCATACAGCACCTGGTATTCCCAGGCGGTCTCCCATCCAAGTACTAACCAGGCCCGACCCTGCTTAGCTTCCGAGATCAGACGTGATCGGGCGTTGCCAGGCTGGTATGGCCGTACGAAATAAGTTGACAACCATAGGCTACTTATCCATATACAGATTTAGCAATTGACAATGCAAGGTAGTCTCTCTCTCTCTCTCTCTCTCTCTCTCTCTCGTGTCAAAATGAAAACAGCTTCCAGCCCCTTTCATGAAGGACTACTTGTGCATATTGCAAGATGTCAGTTTCTAAGTGAATGAGCAAAAGAGCATACAGCACCTGGTATTCCCAGGCGGTCTCCCATCCAAGTACTAAGCAGGCCCGACCCTGCTTAGCTTCCGAGATCAGACGAGATCGGGCGTTGCCAGGCTGGTATGGCCGTACGAAATAAGTTGACAACCATAGGCTACTTATCCATATACAGATTTAGCAATTGACAATGCAAGGTGGTCTCTCTCTCTCTCTCTCGTGTCAAAATGAAAACAGCTTCCAGCCCCTTTCATGAAGGACTACTTGTGCATATTGCAAGATGTCAGTTTCTAAGTGAATGAGCAAAAGAGCATACAGCACCTGGTATTCCCAGGCGGTCTCCCATCCAAGTACTAACCAGGCCCGACCCTGCTTAGCTTCCGAGATCAGACGAGATCGGGCGTTGCCAGGCTGGTATGGCCGTACGAAATAAGTTGACAACCATAGGCTACTTATCCATATACAGATTTAGCAATTGACAATGCAAGGTAGTCTCTCTCTCTCTCTCTCTCTCTCTCTCTCTCGTGTCAAAATGAAAACAGCTTCCAGCCCCTTTCATGAAGGACTACTTGTGCATATTGCAAGATGTCAGTTTCTAAGTGAATGAGCAAAAGAGCATACAGCACCTGGTATTCCCAGGCGGTCTCCCATCCAAGTACTAACCAGGCCCGACCCTGCTTAGCTTACGAGATCAGACGTGATCGGGCGTTGCCAGGCTGGTATGGCCGTACGAAATAAGTTTACAACCATAGGCTACTTATCCATATACAGATTTAGCAATTGACAATGCAAGGTGGTCTCTCTCTCTCTCTCTCTCTCTCTCGTGTCAAAATGAAAACAGCTTCCAGCCCCTTTCATGAAGGACTACTTGTGCATATTGCAAGATGTCAGTTTCTAAGTGAATGAGCAAAAGAGCATACAGCACCTGGTATTCCCAGGCGGTCTCCCATCCAAGTACTAACCAGGCCCGACCCTGCTTAGCTTCCGAGATCAGGCGTTGCCAGGCTGGTATGGCCGTACTAAATAAGTTGACAACCATAGGCTACTTATCCATATACAGATTTAGCAATTGACAATGCAAGGTAGTCTCTCTCTCTCTCTCTCGTGTCAAAATGAAAACAGCTTCCAGCCCCTTTCATGAAGGACTACTTGTGCATATTGCAAGATGTCAGTTTCTAAGTGAATGAGCAAAAGAGCATACAGCACCTGGTATTCCCAGGCGGTCTCCCATCCAAGTACTAACCAGGCCCAACCCTGCTTAGCTTCCGAGATCAGACGAGATCGGGCGTTGCCAGGCTGGTATGGCCGTACGAAATAAGTTGACAACCATAGGCTACTTATCCATATACAGATTTAGCAATTGACAATGCAAGGTGGTCTCTCTCTCTCTCTCTCGTGTCAAAATGAAAACAGCTTCCAGCCCCTTTCATGAAGGACTACTTGTGCATATTGCAAGATTTCAGTTTCTAAGTGAATGAGCAAAAGAGCATACAGCACCTGGTATTCCCAGGCGGTCTCCCATCCAAGTACTAACCAGGCCCGACCCTGCTCAGCTTCCGAGATCAGACGAGATCGGGCGTTGCCAGGCTGGTATGGCCGTACGAAATAAGTTGACAACCATAGGCTACTTATCCATATACAGATTTAGCAATTGACAATGCAAGGTAGTCTCTCTCTCTCTCTCTCTCTCTCTCTCTCTCTCTCGTGTCAAAATGAAAACAGCTTCCAGCCCCTTTCATGAAGGACTACTTGTGCATATTGCAAGATGTCAGTTTCTAAGTGAATGAGCAAAAGAGCATACAGCACCTGGTATTCCCAGGCGGTCTCCCATCCAAGTACTAACCAGGCCCGACCCTGCTTAGCTTACGAGATCAGACGTGATCGGGCGTTGCCAGGCTGGTATGGCCGTACGAAATAAGTTGACAACCATAGGCTACTTATCCATATACAGATTTAGCAATTGACAATGCAAGGTGGTCTCTCTCTCTCTCTCTCTCTCTCTCTCTCGTGTCAAAATGAAAACAGCTTCCAGCCCCTTTCATGAAGGACTACTTGTGCATATTGCAAGATGTCAGTTTCTAAGTGAATGAGCAAAAGAGCATACAGCACCTGGTATTCCCAGGCGGTCTCCCATCCAAGTACTAACCAGGCCCGACCCTGCTTAGCTTCCGAGATCAGACGTGATCGGGCGTTGCCAGGCTGGTATGGCCGTACGAAATAAGTTGACAACCATAGGCTACTTATCCATATACAGATTTAGCAATTGACAATGCAAGGTGGTCTCTCTCTCTCTCTCTCTCTCTCTCTCTCTCTCGTGTCAAAATGAAAACAGCTTCCAGCCCCTTTCATGAAGGACTACTTGTGCATATTGCAAGATGTCAGTTTCTAAGTGAATGAGCAAAAGAGCATACAGCACCTGGTATTCCCAGGCGGTCTCCCATCCAAGTACTAACCAGGCCCGACCCTGCTTAGCTTCCGAGATCAGACGAGATCGGGCGTTGCCAGGCTGGTATGGCCGTACGAAATAAGTTGACAACCATAGGCTACTTATCCATATACAGATTTAGCAATTGACAATGCAAGGTAGTCTCTCTCTCTCTCTCTCTCTCTCGTGTCAAAATGAAAACAGCTTCCAGCCCCTTTCATGAAGGACTACTTGTGCATATTGCAAGATTTCAGTTTCTAAGTGAATGAGCAAAAGAGCATACAGCACCTGGTATTCCCAGGCGGTCTCCCATCCAAGTACTAACCAGGCCCGACCCTGCTTAGCTTCCGAGATCAGACGTGATCGGGCGTTGCCAGGCTGGTATGGCCGTACGAAATAAGTTGACAACCATAGGCTACTTATCCATATACAGATTTAGCAATTGACAATGCAAGGTGGTCTCTCTCTCTCTCTCTCTCTCTCTCTCTCTCTCGTGTCAAAATGAAAACAGCTTCCAGCCCCTTTCATGAAGGACTACTTGTGCATATTGCAAGATGTCAGTTTCTAAGTGAATGAGCAAAAGAGCATACAGCACCTGGTATTCCCAGGCGGTCTCCCATCCAAGTACTAACCAGGCCCGACCCTGCTTAGCTTCCGAGATCAGACGAGATCGGGCGTTGCCAGGCTGGTATGGCCGTACGAAATAAGTTGACAACCATAGGCTACTTATCCATATACAGATTTAGCAATTGACAATGCAAGGTAGTCTCTCTCTCTCTCTCTCTCTCTCGTGTCAAAATGAAAACAGCTTCCAGCCCCTTTCATGAAGGACTACTTGTGCATATTGCAAGATTTCAGTTTCTAAGTGAATGAGCAAAAGAGCATACAGCACCTGGTATTCCCAGGCGGTCTCCCATCCAAGTACTAACCAGGCCCGACCCTGCTTAGCTTCCGAGATCAGACGTGATCTGGCGTTGCCAGGCTGGTATGGCCGTACGAAATAAGTTGACAACCATAGGCTACTTATCCATATACAGATTTAGCAATTGACAATGCAAGGTGGTCTCTCTCTCTCTCTCTCTCTCTCTCTCTCGTGTCAAAATGAAAACAGCTTCCAGCCCCTTTCATGAAGGACTACTTGTGCATATTGCAAGATGTCAGTTTCTAAGTGAATGAGCAAAAGAGCATACAGCACCTGGTATTCCCAGGCGGTCTCCCATCCAAGTACTAACCAGGCCCGACCCTGCTTAGCTTCCGAGATCAGACATGATCGGGCGTTGCCAGGCTG
>NC_140385.1:14140000-14147500 GCF_054491055.1 Hypomesus nipponensis
ATGAAGGACTACTTGTGCATATTGCAAGATTTCAGTTTCTAAGTGAATGAGCAAAAGAGCATACAGCACCTGGTATTCCCAGGCGGTCTCCCATCCAAGTACTAACCAGGCCCGACCCTGCTTAGCTTCCGAGATCAGACGAGATCGGGCGTTGCCAGGCTGGTATGGCCGTACGAAATAAGTTGACAACCATAGGCTACTTATCCATATACAGATTTAGCAATTGACAATGCAAGGTAGTCTCTCTCTCACTCTCTCTCTCTCTCTCTCTCTCTCTCGTGTCAAAATGAAAACAGCTTCCAGCCCCTTTCATGAAGGACTACTTGTGCATATTGCAAGATGTCAGTTTCTAAGTGAATGAGCAAAAGAGCATACAGCACCTGGTATTCCCAGGCGGTCTCCCATCCAAGTACTAACCAGGCCCGACCCTGCTTAGCTTCCGAGATCAGACGTGATCGGGCGTTGCCAGGCTGGTATGGCCGTACGAAATAAGTTGACAACCATAGGCTACTTATCCATATACAGATTTAGCAATTGACAATGCAAGGTAGTCTCTCTCTCTCTCTCTCTCTCTCTCTCTCTCTCTCGTGTCAAAATGAAAACAGCTTCCAGCCCCTTTCATGAAGGACTACTTGTGCATATTGCAAGATGTCAGTTTCTAAGTGAATGAGCAAAAGAGCATACAGCACCTGGTATTCCCAGGCGGTCTCCCATCCAAGTACTAACCAGGCCCGACCCTGCTTAGCTTCCGAGATCAGACGAGATCGGGCGTTGCCAGGCTGGTATGGCCGTACGAAATAAGTTGACAACCATAGGCTACTTATCCATATACAGATTTAGCAATTGACAATGCAAGGTAGTCTCTCTCTCTCTCTCTCTCTCTCGTGTCAAAATGAAAACAGCTTCCAGCCCCTTTCATGAAGGACTACTTGTGCATATTGCAAGATGTCAGTTTCTAAGTGAATGAGCAAAAGAGCATACAGCACCTGGTATTCCCAGGCGGTCTCCCATCCAAGTACTAACCAGGCCCGACCCTGCTTAGCTTCCGGGATCAGACGAGATCGGGCGTTGCCAGGCTGGTATGGCCGTACGAAATAAGTTGACAACCATAGGCTACTTATCCATATACAGATTTAGCAATTGACAATGCAAGGTAGTCTCTCTCTCTCTCTCTCTCTCTCTCTCGTGTCAAAATGAAAACAGCTTCCAGCCCCTTTCATGAAGGACTACTTGTGCATATTGCAAGATGTCAGTTTCTAAGTGAATGAGCAAAAGAGCATACAGCACCTGGTATTCCCAGGCGGTCTCCCATCCAAGTACTAACCAGGCCCGACCCTGCTTAGCTTCCGAGATCAGACGAGATCGGGCGTTGCCAGGCTGGTATGGCCGTACGAAATAAGTTGACAACCATAGGCTACTTATCCATATACAGATTTAGCAATTGACAATGCAAGGTGGTCTCTCTCTCTCTCTCTCGTGTCAAAATGAAAACAGCTTCCAGCCCCTTTCATGAAGGACTACTTGTGCATATTGCAAGATTTCAGTTTCTAAGTGAATGAGCAAAAGAGCATACAGCACCTGGTATTCCCAGGCGGTCTCCCATCCAAGTACTAACCAGGCCCGACCCTGCTTAGCTTCCGAGATCAGACGAGATCGGGCGTTGCCAGGCTGGTATGGCCGTACGAAATAAGTTGACAACCATAGGCTACTTATCCATATACAGATTTAGCAATTGACAATGCAAGGTAGTCTCTCTCTCTCTCTCTCTCTCTCTCTCGTGTCAAAATGAAAACAGCTTCCAGCCCCTTTCATGAAGGACTACTTGTGCATATTGCAAGATGTCAGTTTCTAAGTGAATGAGCAAAAGAGCATACAGCACCTGGTATTCCCAGGCGGTCTCCCATCCAAGTACTAACCAGGCCCGACCCTGCTTAGCTTCCGAGATCAGACGAGATCGGGCGTTGCCAGGCTGGTATGGCCGTACGAAATAAGTTGACAACCATAGGCTACTTATCCATATACAGATTTAGCAATTGACAATGCAAGGTACTCTCTCTCTCTCTCTCTCTCTCGTGTCAAAATGAAAACAGCTTCCAGCCCCTTTCATGAAGGACTACTTGTGCATATTGCAAGATGTCAGTTTCTAAGTGAATGAGCAAAAGAGCATACAGCACCTGGTATTCCCAGGCGGTCTCCCATCCAAGTACTAACCAGGCCCGACCCTGCTTAGCTTCCGGGATCAGACGAGATCGGGCGTTGCCAGGCTGGTATGGCCGTACGAAATAAGTTGACAACCATAGGCTACTTATCCATATACAGATTTAGCAATTGACAATGCAAGGTAGTCTCTCTCTCTCTCTCTCTCTCTCTCTCGTGTCAAAATGAAAACAGCTTCCAGCCCCTTTCATGAAGGACTACTTGTGCATATTGCAAGATGTCAGTTTCTAAGTGAATGAGCAAAAGAGCATACAGCACCTGGTATTCCCAGGCGGTCTCCCATCCAAGTACTAACCAGGCCCGACCCTGCTTAGCTTCCGAGATCAGACGAGATCGGGCGTTGCCAGGCTGGTATGGCCGTACGAAATAAGTTGACAACCATAGGCTACTTATCCATATACAGATTTAGCAATTGACAATGCAAGGTACTCTCTCTCTCTCTCTCTCTCTCTCTCGTGTCAAAATGAAAACAGCTTCCAGCCCCTTTCATGAAGGACTACTTGTGCATATTGCAAGATGTCAGTTTCTAAGTGAATGAGCAAAAGAGCATACAGCACCTGGTATTCCCAGGCGGTCTCCCATCCAAGTACTAACCAGGCCCGACCCTGCTTAGCTTCCGAGATCAGACGAGATCGGGCGTTGCCAGGCTGGTATGGCCGTACGAAATAAGTTGACAACCATAGGCTACTTATCCATATACAGATTTAGCAATTGACAATGCAAGGTACTCTCTCTCTCTCTCTCTCTCTCGTGTCAAAATGAAAACAGCTTCCAGCCCCTTTCATGAAGGACTACTTGTGCATATTGCAAGATGTCAGTTTCTAAGTGAATGAGCAAAAGAGCATACAGCACCTGGTATTCCCAGGCGGTCTCCCATCCAAGTACTAACCAGGCCCGACCCTGCTTAGCTTCCGGGATCAGACGAGATCGGGCGTTGCCAGGCTGGTATGGCCGTACGAAATAAGTTGACAACCATAGGCTACTTATCCATATACAGATTTAGCAATTGACAATGCAAGGTAGTCTCTCTCTCTCTCTCTCTCTCTCTCTCGTGTCAAAATGAAAACAGCTTCCAGCCCCTTTCATGAAGGACTACTTGTGCATATTGCAAGATGTCAGTTTCTAAGTGAATGAGCAAAAGAGCATACAGCACCTGGTATTCCCAGGCGGTCTCCCATCCAAGTACTAACCAGGCCCGACCCTGCTTAGCTTCCGAGATCAGACGAGATCGGGCGTTGCCAGGCTGGTATGGCCGTACGAAATAAGTTGACAACCATAGGCTACTTATCCATATACAGATTTAGCAATTGACAATGCAAGGTACTCTCTCTCTCTCTCTCTCTCTCTCTCGTGTCAAAATGAAAACAGCTTCCAGCCCCTTTCATGAAGGACTACTTGTGCATATTGCAAGATGTCAGTTTCTAAGTGAATGAGCAAAAGAGCATACAGCACCTGGTATTCCCAGGCGGTCTCCCATCCAAGTACTAACCAGGCCCGACCCTGCTTAGCTTCCGGGATCAGACGAGATCGGGCGTTGCCAGGCTGGTATGGCCGTACGAAATAAGTTGACAACCATAGGCTACTTATCCATATACAGATTTAGCAATTGACAATGCAAGGTAGTCTCTCTCTCTCTCTCTCTCTCTCGTGTCAAAATGAAAACAGCTTCCAGCCCCTTTCATGAAGGACTACTTGTGCATATTGCAAGATGTCAGTTTCTAAGTGAATGAGCAAAAGAGCATACAGCACCTGGTATTCCCAGGCGGTCTCCCATCCAAGTACTAACCAGGCCCGACCCTGCTTAGCTTCCGAGATCAGACGAGATCGGGCGTTGCCAGGCTGGTATGGCCGTACGAAATAAGTTGACAACCATAGGCTACTTATCCATATACAGATTTAGCAATTGACAATGCAAGGTACTCTCTCTCTCTCTCTCTCTCTCGTGTCAAAATGAAAACAGCTTCCAGCCCCTTTCATGAAGGACTACTTGTGCATATTGCAAGATGTCAGTTTCTAAGTGAATGAGCAAAAGAGCATACAGCACCTGGTATTCCCAGGCGGTCTCCCATCCAAGTACTAACCAGGCCCGACCCTGCTTAGCTTCCGGGATCAGACGAGATCGGGCGTTGCCAGGCTGGTATGGCCGTACGAAATAAGTTGACAACCATAGGCTACTTATCCATATACAGATTTAGCAATTGACAATGCAAGGTAGTCTCTCTCTCTCTCTCTCTCTCTCTCTCGTGTCAAAATGAAAACAGCTTCCAGCCCCTTTCATGAAGGACTACTTGTGCATATTGCAAGATGTCAGTTTCTAAGTGAATGAGCAAAAGAGCATACAGCACCTGGTATTCCCAGGCGGTCTCCCATCCAAGTACTAACCAGGCCCGACCCTGCTTAGCTTCCGAGATCAGACGAGATCGGGCGTTGCCAGGCTGGTATGGCCGTACGAAATAAGTTGACAACCATAGGCTACTTATCCATATACAGATTTAGCAATTGACAATGCAAGGTACTCTCTCTCTCTCTCTCTCTCTCTCTCGTGTCAAAATGAAAACAGCTTCCAGCCCCTTTCATGAAGGACTACTTGTGCATATTGCAAGATGTCAGTTTCTAAGTGAATGAGCAAAAGAGCATACAGCACCTGGTATTCCCAGGCGGTCTCCCATCCAAGTACTAACCAGGCCCGACCCTGCTTAGCTTCCGGGATCAGACGAGATCGGGCGTTGCCAGGCTGGTATGGCCGTACGAAATAAGTTGACAACCATAGGCTACTTATCCATATACAGATTTAGCAATTGACAATGCAAGGTAGTCTCTCTCTCTCTCTCTCTCTCTCGTGTCAAAATGAAAACAGCTTCCAGCCCCTTTCATGAAGGACTACTTGTGCATATTGCAAGATGTCAGTTTCTAAGTGAATGAGCAAAAGAGCATACAGCACCTGGTATTCCCAGGCGGTCTCCCATCCAAGTACTAACCAGGCCCGACCCTGCTTAGCTTCCGAGATCAGACGAGATCGGGCGTTGCCAGGCTGGTATGGCCGTACGAAATAAGTTGACAACCATAGGCTACTTATCCATATACAGATTTAGCAATTGACAATGCAAGGTAGTCTCTCTCTCTCTCTCTCTCTCTCGTGTCAAAATGAAAACAGCTTCCAGCCCCTTTCATGAAGGACTACTTGTGCATATTGCAAGATGTCAGTTTCTAAGTGAATGAGCAAAAGAGCATACAGCACCTGGTATTCCCAGGCGGTCTCCCATCCAAGTACTAACCAGGCCCGACCCTGCTTAGCTTCCGGGATCAGACGAGATCGGGCGTTGCCAGGCTGGTATGGCCGTACGAAATAAGTTGACAACCATAGGCTACTTATCCATATACAGATTTAGCAATTGACAATGCAAGGTAGTCTCTCTCTCTCTCTCTCTCTCTCTCTCGTGTCAAAATGAAAACAGCTTCCAGCCCCTTTCATGAAGGACTACTTGTGCATATTGCAAGATGTCAGTTTCTAAGTGAATGAGCAAAAGAGCATACAGCACCTGGTATTCCCAGGCGGTCTCCCATCCAAGTACTAACCAGGCCCGACCCTGCTTAGCTTCCGAGATCAGACGAGATCGGGCGTTGCCAGGCTGGTATGGCCGTACGAAATAAGTTGACAACCATAGGCTACTTATCCATATACAGATTTAGCAATTGACAATGCAAGGTAGTCTCTCTCTCACTCTCTCTCTCTCTCTCGTGTCAAAATGAAAACAGCTTCCAGCCCCTTTCATGAAGGACTACTTGTGCATATTGCAAGATGTCAGTTTCTAAGTGAATGAGCAAAAGAGCATACAGCACCTGGTATTCCCAGGCGGTCTCCCATCCAAGTACTAACCAGGCCCGACCCTGCTTAGCTTCCGAGATCAGACGTGATCGGGCGTTGCCAGGCTGGTATGGCCGTACGAAATAAGTTGACAACCATAGGCTACTTATCCATATACAGATTTAGCAATTGACAATGCAAGGTAGTCTCTCTCTCTCTCTCTCTCTCTCTCTCTCTCTCGTGTCAAAATGAAAACAGCTTCCAGCCCCTTTCATGAAGGACTACTTGTGCATATTGCAAGATGTCAGTTTCTAAGTGAATGAGCAAAAGAGCATACAGCACCTGGTATTCCCAGGCGGTCTCCCATCCAAGTACTAACCAGGCCCGACCCTGCTTAGCTTCCGAGATCAGATGAGATCGGGCGTTGCCAGGCTGGTATGGCCGTACGAAATAAGTTGACAACCATAGGCTACTTATCCATATACAGATTTAGCAATTGACAATGCAAGGTGGTCTCTCTCTCTCTCTCTCGTGTCAAAATGAAAACAGCTTCCAGCCCCTTTCATGAAGGACTACTTGTGCATATTGCAAGATTTCAGTTTCTAAGTGAATGAGCAAAAGAGCATACAGCACCTGGTATTCCCAGGCGGTCTCCCATCCAAGTACTAACCAGGCCCGACCCTGCTTAGCTTCCGAGATCAGGCGTTGCCAGGCTGGTATGGCCGTACGAAATAAGTTGACAACCATAGGCTACTTATCCATATACAGATTTAGCAATTGACAATGCAAGGTAGTCTCTCTCTCTCTCTCTCTCTCTCTCTCTCTCTCTCGTGTCAAAATGAAAACAGCTTCCAGCCCCTTTCATGAAGGACTACTTGTGCATATTGCAAGATGTCAGTTTCTAAGTGAATGAGCAAAAGAGCATACAGCACCTGGTATTCCCAGGCGGTCTCCCATCCAAGTACTAACCAGGCCCGACCCTGCTTAGCTTCCGAGATCAGACGTGATCGGGCGTTGCCAGGCTGGTATGGCCGTACGAAATAAGTTGACAACCATAGGCTACTTATCCATATACAGATTTAGCAATTGACAATGCAAGGTAGTCTCTCTCTCTCTCTCTCTCTCTCTCTCTCGTGTCAAAATGAAAACAGCTTCCAGCCCCTTTCATGAAGGACTACTTGTGCATATTGCAAGATGTCAGTTTCTAAGTGAATGAGCAAAAGAGCATACAGCACCTGGTATTCCCAGGCGGTCTCCCATCCAAGTACTAACCAGGCCCGACCCTGCTTAGCTTCCGAGATCAGACGAGATCGGGCGTGGCCAGGCTGGTATGGCCGTACGAAATAAGTTGACAACCATAGGCTACTTATCCATATACAGATTTAGCAATTGACAATGCAAGGTGGTCTCTCTCTCTCTCTCTCGTGTCAAAATGAAAACAGCTTCCAGCCCCTTTCATGAAGGACTACTTGTGCATA
>NC_140385.1:14155000-14157500 GCF_054491055.1 Hypomesus nipponensis
ATGTCAGTTTCTAAGTGAATGAGCAAAAGAGCATACAGCACCTGGTATTCCCAGGCGGTCTCCCATCCAAGTACTAACCAGGCCCGACCCTGCTTAGCTTCCGAGATCAGACGAGATCGGGCGTTGCCAGGCTGGTATGGCCGTACGAAATAAGTTGACAACCATAGGCTACTTATCCATATACAGATTTAGCAATTGACAATGCAAGGTAGTCTCTCTCTCTCTCTCTCTCGTGTCAAAATGAAAACAGCTTCCAGCCCCTTTCATGAAGGACTACTTGTGCATATTGCAAGATGTCAGTTTCTAAGTGAATGAGCAAAAGAGCATACAGCACCTGGTATTCCCAGGCGGTCTCCCATCCAAGTACTAACCAGGCCCGACCCTGCTTAGCTTCCGAGATCAGACGAGATCGGGCGTTGCCAGGCTGGTATGGCCGTACGAAATAAGTTGACAACCATAGGCTACTTATCCATATACAGATTTAGCAATTGACAATGCAAGGTGGTCTCTCTCTCTCTCTCTCTCTCTCTCTCGTGTCAAAATGAAAACAGCTTCCAGCCCCTTTCATGAAGGACTACTTGTGCATATTGCAAGATTTCAGTTTCTAAGTGAATGAGCAAAAGAGCATACAGCACCTGGTATTCCCAGGCGGTCTCCCATCCAAGTACTAACCAGGCCCGACCCTGCTTAGCTTCCGAGATCAGACGAGATCAGGCGTTGCCAGGCTGGTATGGCCGTACGAAATAAGTTGACAACCATAGGCTACTTATCCATATACAGATTTAGCAATTGACAATGCAAGGTAGTCTCTCTCTCTCTCTCTCTCTCTCTCTCTCTCTCGTGTCAAAATGAAAACAGCTTCCAGCCCCTTTCATGAAGGACTACTTGTGCATATTGCAAGATGTCAGTTTCTAAGTGAATGAGCAAAAGAGCATACAGCACCTGGTATTCCCAGGCGGTCTCCCATCCAAGTACTAACCAGGCCCGACCCTGCTTAGCTTCCGAGATCAGACGTGATCGGGCGTTGCCAGGCTGGTATGGCCGTACGAAATAAGTTGACAACCATAGGCTACTTATCCATATACAGATTTAGCAATTCACAATGCAAGGTGGTCTCTCTCTCTCTCTCTCTCTCTCTCTCTCTCTCGTGTCAAAATGAAAACAGTTTCCAGCCCCTTTCATGAAGGACTACTTGTGCATATTGCAAGATGTCAGTTTCTAAGTGAATGAGCAAAAGAGCATACAGCACCTGGTATTCCCAGGCGGTCTCCCATCCAAGTACTAACCAGGCCCGACCCTGCTTAGCTTCCGAGATCAGACGAGATCGGGCGTTGCCAGGCTGGTATGGCCGTACGAAATAAGTTGACAACCATAGGCTACTTATCCATATACAGATTTAGCAATTGACAATGCAAGGTAGTCTCTCTCTCTCTCTCTCTCGTGTCAAAATGAAAACAGCTTCCAGCCCCTTTCATGAAGGACTACTTGTGCATATTGCAAGATGTCAGTTTCTAAGTGAATGAGCAAAAGAGCATACAGCACCTGGTATTCCCAGGCGGTCTCCCATCCAAGTACTAACCAGGCCCGACCCTGCTTAGCTTCCGAGATCAGACGAGATCGGGCGTTGCCAGGCTGGTATGGCCGTACGAAATAAGTTGACAACCATAGGCTACTTATCCATATACAGATTTAGCAATTGACAATGCAAGGTGGTCTCTCTCTCGCTCTCTCGTGTCAAAATGAAAACAGCTTCCAGCCCCTTTCATGAAGGACTACTTGTGCATATTGCAAGATTTCAGTTTCTAAGTGAATGAGCAAAAGAGCATACAGCACCTGGTATTCCCAGGCGGTCTCCCATCCAAGTACTAACCAGGCCCGACCCTGCTTAGCTTCCGAGATCAGACGAGATCAGGCGTTGCCAGGCTGGTATGGCCGTACGAAATAAGTTGACAACCATAGGCTACTTATCCATATACAGATTTAGCAATTGACAATGCAAGGTAGTCTCTCTCTCTCTCTCTCTCTCTCTCTCTCTCTCGTGTCAAAATGAAAACAGCTTCCAGCCCCTTTCATGAAGGACTACTTGTGCATATTGCAAGATGTCAGTTTCTAAGTGAATGAGCAAAAGAGCATACAGCACCTGGTATTCCCAGGCGGTCTCCCATCCAAGTACTAACCAGGCCCGACCCTGCTTAGCTTCCGAGATCAGACGTGATCGGGCGTTGCCAGGCTGGTATGGCCGTACGAAATAAGTTGACAACCATAGGCTACTTATCCATATACAGATTTAGCAATTCACAATGCAAGGTGGTCTCTCTCTCTCTCTCTCTCTCTCTCTCGTGTCAAAATGAAAACAGTTTCCAGCCCCTTTCATGAAGGACTACTTGTGCATATTGCAAGATGTCAGTTTCTAAGTGAATGAGCAAAAGAGCATACAGCACCTGGTATTCCCAGGCGGTCTCCCATCCAAGTACTAACCAGGCCCGACCCTGCTTAGCTT
>NC_140385.1:14162500-14167500 GCF_054491055.1 Hypomesus nipponensis
CCCATCCAAGTACTAACCAGGCCCGACCCTGCTTAGCTTCCGAGATCAGACGAGATCGGGCGTTGCCAGGCTGGTATGGTCGTACGAATTAAGTTGACAACCATAGGCTACTTATCCATATACAGATTTAGCAATTGACAATGCAAGGTAGTCTCTCTCTCTCTCTCTCTCGTGTCAAAATGAAAACAGCTTCCAGCCCCTTTCATGAAGGACTACTTGTGCATATTGCAAGATGTCAGTTTCTAAGTGAATGAGCAAAAGAGCATACAGCACCTGGTATTCCCAGGCGGTCTCCCATCCAAGTACTAACCAGGCCCGACCCTGCTTAGCTTCCGAGATCAGACGAGATCGGGCGTTGCCAGGCTGGTATGGCCGTACGAAATAAGTTGACAACCATAGGCTACTTATCCATATACAGATTTAGCAATTGACAATGCAAGGTAGTCTCTCTCTCTCTCTCTCTCGTGTCAAAATGAAAACAGCTTCCAGCCCCTTTCATGAAGGACTACTTGTGCACATTGCAAGATGTCAGTTTCTAAGTGAATGAGCAAAAGAGCATACAGCACCTGGTATTCCCAGGCGGTCTCCCATCCAAGTACTAACCAGGCCCGACCCTGCTTAGCTTCCGAGATCAGACGAGATCGGGCGTTGCCAGGCTGGTATGGTCGTACGAAATAAGTTGACAACCATAGGCTACTTATCCATATACAGATTTAGCAATTGACAATGCAAGGTAGTCTCTCTCTCTCTCTCTCTCTCTCGTGTCAAAATGAAAACAGCTTCCAGCCCCTTTCATGAAGGACTACTTGTGCATATTGCAAGATGTCAGTTTCTAAGTGAATGAGCAAAAGAGCATACAGCACCTGGTATTCCCAGGCGGTCTCCCATCCAAGTACTAACCAGGCCCGACCCTGCTTAGCTTCCGAGATCAGACGAGATTGTGCGTTGCCAGGCTGGTATGGCCGTATGAAATAAGTTGACAACCATAGGCTACTTATCCATATACAGATTTAGCAATTGACAATGCAAGGTAGTCTCTCTCTCTCTCTCTCTCTCTCTCTCGTGTCAAAATGAAAACAGCTTCCAGCCCCTTTCATGAAGGACTACTTGTGCACATTGCAAGATGTCAGTTTCTAAGTGAATGAGCAAAAGAGCATACAGCACCTGGTATTCCCAGGCGGTCTCCCATCCAAGTACTAACCAGGCCCGACCCTGCTTAGCTTCCGAGATCAGACGAGATCGGGCGTTGCCAGGCTGGTATGGCCGTACGAAATAAGTTGACAACCATAGGCTACTTATCCATATACAGATTTAGCAATTGACAATGCAAGGTAGTCTCTCTCTCTCTCTCTCTCGTGTCAAAATGAAAACAGCTTCCAGCCCCTTTCATGAAGGACTACTTGTGCATATTGCAAGATTTCAGTTTCTAAGTGAATGAGCAAAAGAGCATACAGCACCTGGTATTCCCAGGCGGTCTCCCATCCAAGTACTAACCAGGCCCGACCCTGCTTAGCTTCCGAGATCAGACGAGATCGGGCGTTGCCAGGCTGGTATGGCCGTACGAAATAAGTTGACAACCATAGGCTACTTATCCATATACAGATTTAGCAATTGACAATGCAAGGTAGTCTCTCTCTCTCTCTCTCTCTCTCGTGTCAAAATGAAAACAGCTTCCAGCCCCTTTCATGAAGGACTACTTGTGCACATTGCAAGATGTCAGTTTCTAAGTGAATGAGCAAAAGAGCATACAGCACCTGGTATTCCCAGGCGGTCTCCCATCCAAGTACTAACCAGGCCCGACCCTGCTTAGCTTCCGAGATCAGACGAGATCGGGCGTTGCCAGGCTGGTATGGCCGTACGAAATAAGTTGACAACCATAGGCTACTTATCCATATACAGATTTAGCAATTGACAATGCAAGGTAGTCTCTCTCTCTCTCTCTCGTGTCAAAATGAAAACAGCTTCCAGCCCCTTTCATGAAGGACTACTTGTGCACATTGCAAGATGTCAGTTTCTAAGTGAATGAGCAAAAGAGCATACAGCACCTGGTATTCCCAGGCGGTCTCCCATCCAAGTACTAACCAGGCCCGACCCTGCTTAGCTTCCGAGATCAGACGAGATCGGGCGTTGCCAGGCTGGTATGGCCGTACGAAATAAGTTGACAACCATAGGCTACTTATCCATATACAGATTTAGCAATTGACAATGCAAGGTAGTCTCTCTCTCTCTCTCTCTCGTGTCAAAATGAAAACAGCTTCCAGCCCCTTTCATGAAGGACTACTTGTGCATATTGCAAGATTTCAGTTTCTAAGTGAATGAGCAAAAGAGCATACAGCACCTGGTATTCCCAGGCGGTCTCCCATCCAAGTACTAACCAGGCCCGACCCTGCTTAGCTTCCGAGATCAGACGAGATCGGGCGTTGCCAGGCTGGTATGGCCGTACGAAATAAGTTGACAACCATAGGCTACTTATCCATATACAGATTTAGCAATTGACAATGCAAGGTAGTCTCTCTCTCTCTCTCTCTCTCTCGTGTCAAAATGAAAACAGCTTCCAGCCCCTTTCATGAAGGACTACTTGTGCACATTGCAAGATGTCAGTTTCTAAGTGAATGAGCAAAAGAGCATACAGCACCTGGTATTCCCAGGCGGTCTCCCATCCAAGTACTAACCAGGCCCGACCCTGCTTAGCTTCCGAGATCAGACGAGATCGGGCGTTGCCAGGCTGGTATGGCCGTACGAAATAAGTTGACAACCATAGGCTACTTATCCATATACAGATTTAGCAATTGACAATGCAAGGTAGTCTCTCTCTCTCTCTCTCGTGTCAAAATGAAAACAGCTTCCAGCCCCTTTCATGAAGGACTACTTGTGCATATTGCAAGATGTCAGTTTCTAAGTGAATGAGCATACAGCACCTGGTATTCCCAGGCGGTCTCCCATCCAAGTACTAACCAGGCCCGACCCTGCTTAGCTTCCGAGATCAGACGAGATCGGGCGTTGCCAGGCTGGTATGGCCGTACGAAATAAGTTGACAACCATAGGCTACTTATCCATATACAGATTTAGCAATTGACAATGCAAGGTAGTCTCTCTCTCTCTCTCTCTCTCTCGTGTCAAAATGAAAACAGCTTCCAGCCCCTTTCATGAAGGACTACTTGTGCATATTGCAAGATGTCAGTTTCTAAGTGAATGAGCAAAAGAGCATACAGCACCTGGTATTCCCAGGCGGTCTCCCATCCAAGTACTAACCAGGCCCGACCCTGCTTAGCTTCCGAGATCAGACGAGATCGGGCGTTGCCAGGCTGGTATGGCCGTACGAAATAAGTTGACAACCATAGGCTACTTATCCATATACAGATTTAGCAATTGACAATGCAAGGTGGTCTCTCTCTCTCTCTCTCTCTCTCGTGTCAAAATGAAAACAGCTTCCAGCCCCTTTCATGAAGGACTACTTGTGCATATTGCAAGATTTCAGTTTCTAAGTGAATGAGCAAAAGAGCATACAGCACCTGGTATTCCCAGGCGGTCTCCCATCCAAGTACTAACCAGGCCCGACCCTGCTTAGCTTCCGAGATCAGACGAGATCGGGCGTTGCCAGGCTGGTATGGTCGTACGAAATAAGTTGACAACCATAGGCTACTTATCCATATACAGATTTAGCAATTGACAATGCAAGGTAGTCTCTCTCTCTCTCTCTCTCTCTCTCTCGTGTCAAAATGAAAACAGCTTCCAGCCCCTTTCATGAAGGACTACTTGTGCATATTGCAAGATGTCAGTTTCTAAGTGAATGAGCAAAAGAGCATACAGCACCTGGTATTCCCAGGCGGTCTCCCATCCAAGTACTAACCAGGCCCGACCCTGCTTAGCTTCCGAGATCAGACGAGATCAGGCGTTGCCAGGCTGGTATGGCCGTACGAAATAAGTTGACAACCATAGGCTACTTATCCATATACAGATTTAGCAATTGACAATGCAAGGTAGTCTCTCTCTCTCTCTCTCTCGTGTCAAAATGAAAACAGCTTCCAGCCCCTTTCATGAAGGACTACTTGTGCATATTGCAAGATGTCAGTTTCTAAGTGAATGAGCAAAAGAGCATACAGCACCTGGTATTCCCAGGCGGTCTCCCATCCAAGTACTAACCAGGCCCGACCCTGCTTAGCTTCCGAGATCAGACGAGATCGGGCGTTGCCAGGCTGGTATGGCCGTACGAAATAAGTTGACAACCATAGGCTACTTATCCATATACAGATTTAGCAATTGACAATGCAAGGTAGTCTCTCTCTCTCTCTCTCTCTCTCGTGTCAAAATGAAAACAGCTTCCAGCCCCTTTCATGAAGGACTACTTGTGCATATTGCAAGATGTCAGTTTCTAAGTGAATGAGCAAAAGAGCATACAGCACCTGGTATTCCCAGGCGGTCTCCCATCCAAGTACTAACCAGGCCCGACCCTGCTTAGCTTCCGAGATCAGACGAGATCGGGCGTTGCCAGGCTGGTATGGCCGTACGAAATAAGTTGACAACCATAGGCTACTTATCCATATACAGATTTAGCAATTGACAATGCAAGGTAGTCTCTCTCTCTCTCTCTCTCTCTCTCTCGTGTCAAAATGAAAACAGCTTCCAGCCCCTTTCATGAAGGACTACTTGTGCACATTGCAAGATGTCAGTTTCTAAGTGAATGAGCAAAAGAGCATACAGCACCTGGTATTCCCAGGCGGTCTCCCATCCAAGTACTAACCAGGCCCGACCCTGCTTAGCTTCCGAGATCAGACGAGATCGGGCGTTGCCAGGCTGGTATGGCCGTACGAAATAAGTTGACAACCATAGGCTACTTATCCATATACAGATTTAGCAATTGACAATGCAAGGTAGTCTCTCTCTCTCTCTCTCGTGTCAAAATGAAAACAGCTTCCAGCCCCTTTCATGAAGGACTACTTGTGCATATTGCAAGATTTCAGTTTCTAAGTGAATGAGCAAAAGAGCATACAGCACCTGGT
>NC_140385.1:14172500-14180000 GCF_054491055.1 Hypomesus nipponensis
AATGAGCAAAAGAGCATACAGCACCTGTTATTCCCAGGCGGTCTCCCATCCAAGTACTAACCAGGCCCGACCCTGCTTAGCTTCCGAGATCAGACGAGATCGGGCGTTGCCAGGCTGGTATGGCCGTACGAAATAAGTTGACAACCATAGGCTACTTATCCATATACAGATTTAGCAATTGACAATGCAAGGTAGTCTCTCTCTCTCTCTCATGTCAAAATGAAAACAGCTTCCAGCCCCTTTCATGAAGGACTACTTGTGCATATTGCAAGATGTCAGTTTCTAAGTGAATGAGCAAAAGAGCATACAGCACCTGGTATTCCCAGGCGGTCTCCCATCCAAGTACTAACCAGGCCCGACCCTGCTTAGCTTCCGAGATCAGACGAGATCGGGCGTTGCCAGGCTGGTATGGCCATACGAAATAAGTTGACAACCATAGGCTACTTATCCATATACAGATTTAGCAATTGACAATGCAAGGTAGTCTCTCTCTCTCTCTCTCTCTCTCGTGTCAAAATGAAAACAGCTTCCAGCCCCTTTCATGAAGGACTACTTGTGCATATTGCAAGATGTCAGTTTCTAAGTGAATGAGCAAAAGAGCATACAGCACCTGGTATTCCCAGGCGGTCTCCCATCCAAGTACTAACCAGGCCCGACCCTGCTTAGCTTCCGAGATCAGGCGTTGCCAGGCTGGTATGGCCGTACGAAATAAGTTGACAACCATAGGCTACTTATCCATATACAGATTTAGCAATTGACAATGCAAGGTGGTCTCTCTCTCTCTCTCTCGTGTCAAAATGAAAACAGCTTCCAGCCCCTTTCATGAAGGACTACTTGTGCATATTGCAAGATTTCAGTTTCTAAGTGAATGAGCAAAAGAGCATACAGCACCTGGTATTCCCAGGCGGTCTCCCACCCAAGTACTAACCAGGCCCGACCCTGCTTAGCTTCCGAGATCAGACGAGATCGGGCGTTGCCAGGCTGGTATGGCCGTACCAAATAAGTTGACAACCATAGGCTACTTATCCATATACAGATTTAGCAATTGACAATGCAAGGTAGTCTCTCTCTCTCTCTCTCTCGTGTCAAAATGAAAACAGCTTCCAGCCCCTTTCATGAAGGACTACTTGTGCACATTGCAAGATTTCAGTTTCTAAGTGAATGAGCAAAAGAGCATACAGCACCTGGTATTCCCAGGCGGTCTCCCATCCAAGTACTAGCCAGGCCCGACCCTGCTTAGCTTCCGAGATCAGACGAGATCGGGCGTTGCCAGGCTGGTATGGCCGTACGAAATAAGTTGACAACCATAGGCTACTTATCCATATACAGATTTAGCAATTGACAATGCAAGGTAGTCTCTCTCTCTCTCTCTCTCTCTCGTGTCAAAATGAAAACAGCTTCCAGCCCCTTTCATGAAGGACTACTTGTGCACATTGCAAGATTTCAGTTTCTAAGTGAATGAGCAAAAGAGCATACAGCACCTGGTATTCCCAGGCGGTCTCCCATCCAAGTACTAACCAGGCCCGACCCTGCTTAGCTTCCGAGATCAGACGAGATCGGGCGTTGCCAGGCTGGTATGGCCGTACGAAATAAGTTGACAACCATAGGCTACTTATCCATATACAGATTTAGCAATTGACAATGCAAGGTAGTCTCTCTCTCTCTCTCTCTCTCTCGTGTCAAAATGAAAACAGCTTCCAGCCCCTTTCATGAAGGACTACTTGTGCATATTGCAAGATTTCAGTTTCTAAGTGAATGAGCAAAAGAGCATACAGCACCTGTTATTCCCAGGCGGTCTCCCATCCAAGTACTAACCAGGCCCGACCCTGCTTAGCTTCCGAGATCAGACGAGATCGGGCGTTGCCAGGCTGGTATGGCCGTACGAAATAAGTTGACAACCATAGGCTACTTATCCATATACAGATTTAGCAATTGACAATGCAAGGTAGTCTCTCTCTCTCTCTCATGTCAAAATGAAAACAGCTTCCAGCCCCTTTCATGAAGGACTACTTGTGCATATTGCAAGATGTCAGTTTCTAAGTGAATGAGCAAAAGAGCATACAGCACCTGGTATTCCCAGGCGGTCTCCCATCCAAGTACTAACCAGGCCCGACCCTGCTTAGCTTCCGAGATCAGACGAGATCGGGCGTTGCCAGGCTGGTATGGCCGTACGAAATAAGTTGACAACCATAGGCTACTTATCCATATACAGATTTAGCAATTGACAATGCAAGGTAGTCTCTCTCTCTCTCTCTCTCTCTCTCTCTCTCGTGTCAAAATGAAAACAGCTTCCAGCCCCTTTCATGAAGGACTACTTGTGCATATTGCAAGATGTCAGTTTCTAAGTGAATGAGCAAAAGAGCATACAGCACCTGGTATTCCCAGGCGGTCTCCCATCCAAGTACTAACCAGGCCCGACCCTGCTTAGCTTCCGAGATCAGACGAGATCGGGCGTTGCCAGGCTGGTATGGCCGTACGAAATAAGTTGACAACCATAGGCTACTTATCCATATACAGATTTAGCAATTGACAATGCAAGGTAGTCTCTCTCTCTCTCTCTCTCTCTCGTGTCAAAATGAAAACAGCTTCCAGCCCCTTTCATGAAGGACTACTTGTGCATATTGCAAGATGTCAGTTTCTAAGTGAATGAGCAAAAGAGCATACAGCACCTGGTATTCCCAGGCGGTCTCCCATCCAAGTACTAACCAGGCCCGACCCTGCTTAGCTTCCGAGATCAGACGAGATCGGGCGTTGCCAGGCTGGTATGGCCGTACGAAATAAGTTGACAACCATAGGCTACTTATCCATATACAGATTTAGCAATTGACAATGCAAGGTAGTCTCTCTCTCTCTCTCTCTCTCTCTCTCTCTCTCTCTCTCTCTCTCTCTCTCTCTCTCTCGTGTCAAAATGAAAACAGCTTCCAGCCCCTTTCATGAAGGACTACTTGTGCATATTGCAAGATGTCAGTTTCTAAGTGAATGAGCAAAAGAGCATACAGCACCTGGTATTCCCAGGCGGTCTCCCATCCAAGTACTAACCAGGCCCGACCCTGCTTAGCTTCCGAGATCAGACGAGATCGGGCGTTGCCAGGCTGGTATGGCCGTACGAAATAAGTTGACAACCATAGGCTACTTATCCATATACAGATTTAGCAATTGACAATGCAAGGTAGTCTCTCTCTCTCTCTCTCTCTCTCGTGTCAAAATGAAAACAGCTTCCAGCCCCTTTCATGAAGGACTACTTGTGCACATTGCAAGATGTCAGTTTCTAAGTGAATGAGCAAAAGAGCATACAGCACCTGGTATTCCCAGGCGGTCTCCCATCCAAGTACTAACCAGGCCCGACCCTGCTTAGCTTCCGAGATCAGACGAGATCGGGCGTTGCCAGGCTGGTATGGTCGTACGAAATAAGTTGACAACCATAGGCTACTTATCCATATACAGATTTAGCAATTGACAATGCAAGGTAGTCTCTCTCTCTCTCTCTCTCGTGTCAAAATGAAAACAGCTTCCAGCCCCTTTCATGAAGGACTACTTGTGCACATTGCAAGATTTCAGTTTCTAAGTGAATGAGCAAAAGAGCATACAGCACCTGGTATTCCCAGGCGGTCTCCCATCCAAGTACTAACCAGGCCCGACCCTGCTTAGCTTCCGAGATCAGACGAGATCGGGCGTTGCCAGGCTGGTATGGCCGTACGAAATAAGTTGACAACCATAGGCTACTTATCCATATACAGATTTAGCAATTGACAATGCAAGGTAGTCTCTCTCTCTCTCTCTCTCTCTCTCTCGTGTCAAAATGAAAACAGCTTCCAGCCCCTTTCATGAAGGACTACTTGTGCATATTGCAAGATTTCAGTTTCTAAGTGAATGAGCAAAAGAGCATACAGCACCTGTTATTCCCAGGCGGTCTCCCATCCAAGTACTAACCAGGCCCGACCCTGCTTAGCTTCCGAGATCAGACGAGATCGGGCGTTGCCAGGCTGGTATGGCCGTACAAAATAAGTTGACAACCATAGGCTACTTATCCATATACAGATTTAGCAATTGACAATGCAAGGTAGTCTCTCTCTCTCTCTCTCTCTCTCTCTCGTGTCAAAATGAAAACAGCTTCCAGCCCCTTTCATGAAGGACTACTTGTGCATATTGCAAGATGTCAGTTTCTAAGTGAATGAGCATACAGCACCTGGTATTCCCAGGCGGTCTCCCATCCAAGTACTAACCAGGCCCGACCCTGCTTAGCTTCCGAGATCAGACGAGATTGGGCGTTGCCAGGCTGGTATGGCCGTACGAAATAAGTTGACAACCATAGGCTACTTATCCATATACAGATTTAGCAATTGACAATGCAAGGTAGTCTCTCTCTCTCTCTCTCTCTCTCGTGTCAAAATGAAAACAGCTTCCAGCCCCTTTCATGAAGGACTACTTGTGCACATTGCAAGATGTCAGTTTCTAAGTGAATGAGCAAAAGAGCATACAGCACCTGGTATTCCCAGGCGGTCTCCCATCCAAGTACTAACCAGGCCCGACCCTGCTTAGCTTCCGAGATCAGACGAGATCGGGCGTTGCCAGGCTGGTATGGCCGTACGAAATAAGTTGACAACCATAGGCTACTTATCCATATACAGATTTAGCAATTGACAATGCAAGGTAGTCTCTCTCTCTCTCTCTCTCTCTCGTGTCAAAATGAAAACAGCTTCCAGCCCCTTTCATGAAGGACTACTTGTGCATATTGCAAGATTTCAGTTTCTAAGTGAATGAGCAAAAGAGCATACAGCACCTGGTATTCCCAGGCGGTCTCCCACCCAAGTACTAACCAGGCCCGACCCTGCTTAGCTTCCGAGATCAGACGAGATCGGGCGTTGCCAGGCTGGTATGGCCGTACAAAATAAGTTGACAACCATAGGCTACTTATCCATATACAGATTTAGCAATTGACAATGCAAGGTAGTCTCTCTCTCTCTCTCTCTCGTGTCAAAATGAAAACAGCTTCCAGCCCCTTTCATGAAGGACTACTTGTGCATATTGCAAGATGTCAGTTTCTAAGTGAATGAGCAAAAGAGCATACAGCACCTGGTATTCCCAGGCGGTCTCCCATCCAAGTACTAACCAGGCCCGACCCTGCTTAGCTTCCGAGATCAGACGAGATCGGGCGTTGCCAGGCTGGTATGGCCGTACGAAATAAGTTGACAACCATAGGCTACTTATCCATATACAGATTTAGCAATTGACAATGCAAGGTAGTCTCTCTCTCTCTCTCTCTCTCTCGTGTCAAAATGAAAACAGCTTCCAGCCCCTTTCATGAAGGACTACTTGTGCATATTGCAAGATTTCAGTTTCTAAGTGAATGAGCAAAAGAGCATACAGCACCTGGTATTCCCAGGCGGTCTCCCATCCAAGTACTAACCAGGCCCGACCCTGCTTAGCTTCCGAGATCAGACGAGATCGGGCGTTGCCAGGCTGGTATGGCCGTACGAAATAAGTTGACAACCATAGGCTACTTATCCATATACAGATTTAGCAATTGACAATGCAAGGTAGTCTCTCTCTCTCTCTCTCTCTCTCGTGTCAAAATGAAAACAGCTTCCAGCCCCTTTCATGAAGGACTACTTGTGCATATTGCAAGATGTCAGTTTCTAAGTGAATGAGCAAAAGAGCATACAGCACCTGGTATTCCCAGGCGGTCTCCCATCCAAGTACTAACCAGGCCCGACCCTGCTTAGCTTCCGAGATCAGACGAGATTGGGCGTTGCCAGGCTGGTATGGCCGTACGAAATAAGTTGACAACCATAGGCTACTTATCCATATACAGATTTAGCAATTGACAATGCAAGGTAGTCTCTCTCTCTCTCTCTCTCTCTCGTGTCAAAATGAAAACAGCTTCCAGCCCCTTTCATGAAGGACTACTTGTGCATATTGCAAGATTTCAGTTTCTAAGTGAATGAGCAAAAGAGCATACAGCACCTGGTATTCCCAGGCGGTCTCCCACCCAAGTACTAACCAGGCCCGACCCTGCTTAGCTTCCGAGATCAGACGAGATCGGGCGTTGCCAGGCTGGTATGGCCGTACCAAATAAGTTGACAACCATAGGCTACTTATCCATATACAGATTTAGCAATTGACAATGCAAGGTAGTCTCTCTCTCTCTCTCTCTCGTGTCAAAATGAAAACAGCTTCCAGCCCCTTTCATGAAGGACTACTTGTGCATATTGCAAGATGTCAGTTTCTAAGTGAATGAGCAAAAGAGCATACAGCACCTGGTATTCCCAGGCGGTCTCCCATCCAAGTACTAACCAGGCCCGACCCTGCTTAGCTTCCGAGATCAGACGAGATTGTGCGTTGCCAGGCTGGTATGGCCGTACGAAATAAGTTGACAACCATAGGCTACTTATCCATTTACAGATTTAGCAATTGACAATGCAAGGTAGTCTCTCTCTCTCTCTCTCTCTCTCGTGTCAAAATGAAAACAGCTTCCAGCCCCTTTCATGAAGGACTACTTGTGCACATTGCAAGATTTCAGTTTCTAAGTGAATGAGCAAAAGAGCATACAGCACCTGGTATTCCCAGGCGGTCTCCCATCCAAGTACTAACCAGGCCCGACCCTGCTTAGCTTCCGAGATCAGACGAGATCGGGCGTTGCCAGGCTGGTATGGCCGTACGAAATAAGTTGACAACCATAGGCTACTTATCCATATACAGATTTAGCAATTGACAATGCAAGGTAGTCTCTCTCTCTCTCTCTCTCTCTCGTGTCAAAATGAAAACAGCTTCCAGCCCCTTTCATGAAGGACTACTTGTGCATATTGCAAGATTTCAGTTTCTAAGTGAATGAGCAAAAGAGCATACAGCACCTGTTATTCCCAGGCGGTCTCCCATCCAAGTACTAACCAGGCCCGACCCTGCTTAGCTTCCGAGATCAGACGAGATCGGGCGTTGCCAGGCTGGTATGGCCGTACGAAATAAGTTGACAACCATAGGCTACTTATCCATATACAGATTTAGCAATTGACAATGCAAGGTAGTCTCTCTCTCTCTCTCATGTCAAAATGAAAACAGCTTCCAGCCCCTTTCATGAAGGACTACTTGTGCATATTGCAAGATGTCAGTTTCTAAGTGAATGAGCAAAAGAGCATACAGCACCTGGTATTCCCAGGCGGTCTCCCATCCAAGTACTAACCAGGCCCGACCCTGCTTAGCTTCCGAGATCAGACGAGATCGGGCGTTGCCAGGCTGGTATGGCCATACGAAATAAGTTGACAACCATAGGCTACTTATCCATATACAGATTTAGCAATTGACAATGCAAGGTAGTCTCTCTCTCTCTCTCTCTCTCTCGTGTCAAAATGAAAACAGCTTCCAGCCCCTTTCATGAAGGACTACTTGTGCATATTGCAAGATGTCAGTTTCTAAGTGAATGAGCAAAAGAGCATACAGCACCTGGTATTCCCAGGCGGTCTCCCATCCAAGTACTAACCAGGCCCGACCCTGCTTAGCTTCCGA
>NC_140385.1:14185000-14190000 GCF_054491055.1 Hypomesus nipponensis
CTGCTTAGCTTCCGAGATCAGACGAGATCGGGCGTTGCCAGGCTGGTATGGCCGTACGAAATAAGTTGACAACCATAGGCTACTTATCCATATACAGATTTAGCAATTGACAATGCAAGGTAGTCTCTCTCTCTCTCTCTCTCTCTCGTGTCAAAATGAAAACAGCTTCCAGCCCCTTTCATGAAGGACTACTTGTGCATATTGCAAGATGTCAGTTTCTAAGTGAATGAGCAAAAGAGCATACAGCACCTGGTATTCCCAGGCGGTCTCCCATCCAAGTACTAACCAGGCCCGACCCTGCTTAGCTTCCGAGATCAGACGAGATCGGGCGTTGCCAGGCTGGTATGGCCGTACGAAATAAGTTGACAACCATAGGCTACTTATCCATATACAGATTTAGCAATTGACAATGCAAGGTAGTCTCTCTCTCTCTCTCTCTCTCTCT
Source organism: Hypomesus nipponensis (assembly GCF_054491055.1). Classification (NCBI taxonomy): domain Eukaryota; kingdom Metazoa; phylum Chordata; class Actinopteri; order Osmeriformes; family Osmeridae; genus Hypomesus; species Hypomesus nipponensis. Next base: position 14,185,446 of record NC_140385.1, read on the forward strand.
CTCTCTCTCGTGTCAAAATGAAAACAGCTTCCAGCCCCTTTCATGAAGGACTACTTGTGCATATTGCAAGATGTCAGTTTCTAAGTGAATGAGCAAAAGAGCATACAGCACCTGGTATTCCCAGGCGGTCTCCCATCCAAGTACTAACCAGGCCCGACCCTGCTTAGCTTCCGAGATCAGACGAGATCGGGCGTTGCCAGGCTGGTATGGCCGTACGAAATAAGTTGACAACCATAGGCTACTTATCCATATACAGATTTAGCAATTGACAATGCAAGGTGGTCTCTCTCTCTCTCTCTCGTGTCAAAATGTAAACAGCTTCCAGCCCCTTTCATGAAGGACTACTTGTGCATATTGCAAGATTTCAGTTTCTAAGTGAATGAGCAAAAGAGCATACAGCACCTGGTATTCCCAGGCGGTCTCCCATCCAAGTACTAACCAGGCCCTAGCCTGCTTAGCTTCCGAGATCAGACGAGATCGGGCGTTGCCAGGCTGGTATGGCCGTACGAAATAAGTTGACAACCATAGGCTACTTATCCATATACAGATTTAGCAATTGACAATGCAAGGTAGTCTCTCTCTCTCTCTCTCTCTCTCTCTCTCTCTCGTGTCAAAATGAAAACAGCTTCCAGCCCCTTTCATGAAGGACTACTTGTGCATATTGCAAGATGTCAGTTTCTAAGTGAATGAGCAAAAGAGCATACAGCACCTGGTATTCCCAGGCGGTCTCCCATCCAAGTACTAACCAGGCCCGACCCTGCTTAGCTTCCGAGATCAGACGAGATCGGGCGTTGCCAGGCTGGTATGGCCGTACGAAATAAGTTGACAACCATAGGCTTCTTATCCATATACAGATTTAGCAATTGACAATGCAAGGTAGTCTCTCTCTCTCTCTCTCTCTCTCGTGTCAAAATGAAAACAGCTTCCAGCCCCTTTCATGAAGGACTACTTGTGCATATTGCAAGATTTCAGTTTCTAAGTGAATGAGCAAAAGAGCATACAGCACCTGGTATTCCCAGGCGGTCTCCCATCCAAGTACTAACCAGGCCCGACCCTGCTTAGCTTCCGAGATCAGACGAGATCGGGCGTTGCCAGGCTGGTATGGCCGTACGAAATAAGTTGACAACCATAGGCTACTTATCCATATACAGATTTAGCAATTGACAATGCAAGGTGGTCTCTCTCTCTCTCTCTCGTGTCAAAATGAAAACAGCTTCCAGCCCCTTTCATGAAGGACTACTTGTGCATATTGCAAGATTTCAGTTTCTAAGTGAATGAGCAAAAGAGCATACAGCACCTGGTATTCCCAGGCGGTCTCCCATCCAAGTACTAACCAGGCCCGACCCTGCTTAGCTTCCGAGATCAGACGAGATCGGGCGTTGCCAGGCTGGTATGGCCGTACGAAATAAGTTGACAACCATAGGCTACTTATCCATATACAGATTTAGCAATTGACAATGCAAGGTGGTCTCTCTCTCTCTCTCTCGTGTCAAAATGAAAACAGCTTCCAGCCCCTTTCATGAAGGACTACTTGTGCATATTGCAAGATGTCAGTTTCTAAGTGAATGAGCAAAAGAGCATACAGCACCTGGTATTCCCAGGCGGTCTCCCATCCAAGTACTAACCAGGCCCGACCCTGCTTAGCTTCCGAGATCAGACGAGATCGGGCGTTGCCAGGCTGGTATGGCCGTACGAAATAAGTTGACAACCATAGGCTACTTATCCATATACAGATTTAGCAATTGACAATGCAAGGTAGTCTCTCTCTCTCTCTCTCTCTCTCGTGTCAAAATGAAAACAGCTTCCAGCCCCTTTCATGAAGGACTACTTGTGCATATTGCAAGATGTCAGTTTCTAAGTGAATGAGCAAAAGAGCATACAGCACCTGGTATTCCCAGGCGGTCTCCCATCCAAGTACTAACCAGGCCCGACCCTGCTTAGCTTCCGAGATCAGACGAGATCGGGCGTTGCCAGGCTGGTATGGCCGTACGAAATAAGTTGACAACCATAGGCTACTTATCCATATACAGATTTAGCAATTGACAATGCAAGGTGGTCTCTCTCTCTCTCTCTCGTGTCAAAATGAAAACAGCTTCCAGCCCCTTTCATGAAGGACTACTTGTGCATATTGCAAGATTTCAGTTTCTAAGTGAATGAGCAAAAGAGCATACAGCACCTGGTATTCCCAGGCGGTCTCCCATCCAAGTACTAACCAGGCCCTAGCCTGCTTAGCTTCCGAGATCAGACGAGATCGGGCGTTGCCAGGCTGGTATGGCCGTACGAAATAAGTTGACAACCATAGGCTACTTATCCATATACAGATTTAGCAATTGACAATGCAAGGTAGTCTCTCTCTCTCTCTCTCTCTCTCTCTCTCTCTCTCTCTCTCTCTCTCTCTCTCTCTCTCTCTCTCTCTCTCTCTCTCTCTCTCTCTCTCTCTCTCTCTCTCTCTCTCTCTCTCTCTCTCTCTCTCTCTCTCTCTCTCGTGTCAAAATGAAAACAGCTTCCAGCCCCTTTCATGAAGGACTACTTGTGCATATTGCAAGATGTCAGTTTCTAAGTGAATGAGCAAAAGAGCATACAGCACCTGGTATTCCCAGGCGGTCTCCCATCCAAGTACTAACCAGGCCCGACCCTGCTTAGCTTCCGAGATCAGACGAGATCGGGCGTTGCCAGGCTGGTATGGCCGTACGAAATAAGTTGACAACCATAGGCTACTTATCCATATACAGATTTAGCAATTGACAATGCAAGGTAATCTCTCTCTCTCTCTCTCTCTCTCTCTCGTGTCAAAATGAAAACAGCTTCCAGCCCCTTTCATGAAGGACTACTTGTGCATATTGCAAGATGTCAGTTTCTAAGTGAATGAGCAAAAGAGCATACAGCACCTGGTATTCCCAGGCGGTCTCCCATCCAAGTACTAACCAGGCCCGACCCTGCTTAGCTTCCGAGATCAGACGAGATCAGGCGTTGCCAGGCTGGTATGGCCGTACGAAATAAGTTGACAACCATAGGCTACTTATCCATATACAGATTTAGCAATTGACAATGCAAGGTAGTCTCTCTCTCTCTCTCGTGTCAAAATGAAAACAGCTTCCAGCCCCTTTCATGAAGGACTACTTGTGCATATTGCAAGATTTCAGTTTCTAAGTGAATGAGCAAAAGAGCATACAGCACCTGGTATTCCCAGGCGGTCTCCCATCCAAGTACTAACCAGGCCCGACCCTGCTTAGCTTCCGAGATCAGACGAGATCGGGCGTTGCCAGGCTGGTATGGCCGTACGAAATAAGTTGACAACCATAGGCTACTTATCCATATACAGATTTAGCAATTGACAATGCAAGGTAGTCTCTCTCTCTCTCTCTCTCTCTCTCTCTCTCTCTCTCTCTCTCTCTCTCTCTCGTGTCAAAATGAAAACAGCTTCCAGCCCCTTTCATGAAGGACTACTTGTGCATATTGCAAGATTTCAGTTTCTAAGTGAATGAGCAAAAGAGCAGACAGCACCTGGTATTCCCAGGCGGTCTCCCATCCAAGTACTAACCAGGCCCGACCCTGCTTAGCTTCCGAGATCAGACGAGATCGGGCGTTGCCAGGCTGGTATGGCCGTACCAAATAAGTTGACAACCAAAGGCTACTTATCCATATACAGATTTAGCAATTGACAATGCAAGGTAGTCTCTCTCTCTCTCTCGTGTCAAAATGAAAACAGCTTCCAGCCCCTTTCATGAAGGACTACTTGTGCATATTGCAAGATGTCAGTTTCTAAGTGAATGAGCAAAAGAGCATACAGCACCTGGTATTCCCAGGCGGTCTCCCATCCAAGTACTAACCAGGCCCGACCCTGCTTAGCTTCCGAGATCAGACGAGATCGGGCGTTGCCAGGCTGGTATGGCCGTACGAAATAAGTTGACAACCATAGGCTACTTATCCATATACAGATTTAGCAATTGACAATGCAAGGTAGTCTCTCTCTCTCTCTCTCTCTCTCTCTCTCTCGTGTCAAAATGAAAACAGCTTCCAGCCCCTTTCATGAAGGACTACTTGTGCATATTGCAAGATGTCAGTTTCTAAGTGAATGAGCAAAAGAGCATACAGCACCTGGTATTCCCAGGCGGTCTCCCATCCAAGTACTAACCAGGCCCGACCCTGCTTAGCTTCCGAGATCAGACGAGATCGGGCGTTGCCAGGCTGGTATGGCCGTACGAAATAAGTTGACAACCATAGGCTACTTATCCATATACAGATTTAGCAATTGACAATGCAAGGTAGTCTCTCTCTCTCTCTCTCTCTCTCTCTCTCTCGTGTCAAAATGAAAACAGCTTCCAGCCCCTTTCATGAAGGACTACTTGTGCATATTGCAAGATGTCAGTTTCTAAGTGAATGAGCAAAAGAGCATACAGCACCTGGTATTCCCAGGCGGTCTCCCATCCAAGTACTAACCAGGCCCGACCCTGCTTAGCTTCCGAGATCAGACGAGATCGGGCGTTGCCAGGCTGGTATGGCCGTACGAAATAAGTTGACAACCATAGGCTACTTATCCATATACAGATTTAGC
>NC_140385.1:14205000-14210000 GCF_054491055.1 Hypomesus nipponensis
TTCCCAGGCGGTCTCCCATCCAAGTACTAACCAGGCCCGACCCTGCTTAGCTTCCGAGATCAGACGAGATCGGGCGTTGCCAGGCTGGTATGGCCGTACGAAATAAGTTGACAACCATAGGCTACTTATCCATATACAGATTTAGCAATTGACAATGCAAGGTAGTCTCTCTCTATCTCTCTCTCTCTCTCTCTCGTGTCAAAATGAAAACAGCTTCCAGCCCCTTTCATGAAGGACTACTTGTGCATATTGCAAGATGTCAGTTTCTAAGTGAATGAGCAAAAGAGCATACAGCACCTGGTATTCCCAGGCGGTCTCCCATCCAATTACTAACCAGACCCGACCCTGCTTAGCTTCCGAGATCAGACGAGATCGGGCGTTGCCAGGCTGGTATGGCCGTACAAAATAAGTTGACAACCATAGGCTACTTATCCATATACAGATTTAGCAATTGACAATGCAAGGTGGTCTCTCCCTCTCTCTCTCTCTCTCTCGTGTCAAAATGAAAACAGCTTCCAGCCCCTTTCATGAAGGACTACTTGTGCATATTGCAAGATTTCAGTTTCTAAGTGAATGAGCAAAAGAGCATACAGCACCTGGTATTCCCAGGCGGTCTCCCATCCAAGTACTAACCAGGCCCGACCCTGCTTAGCTTCCGAGATCAGACGAGATCGGGCGTTGCCAGGCTGGTATGGCCGTACAAAATAAGTTGACAACCATAGGCTACTTATCCATATACAGATTTAGCAATTGACAATGCAAGGTGGTCTCTCTCTCTCTCTCTCGTGTCAAAATGAAAACAGCTTCCAGCCCCTTTCATGAAGGACTACTTGTGCATATTGCAAGATTTCAGTTTCTAAGTGAATGAGCAAAAGAGCATACAGCACCTGGTATTCCCAGGCGGTCTCCCATCCAAGTACTAACCAGGCCCGACCCTGCTTAGCTTCCGAGATCAGACGAGATCGGGCGTTGCCAGGCTGGTATGGCCGTACTAAATAAGTTGACAACCATAGGCTACTTATCCATATACAGATTTAGCAATTGACAATGCAAGGTGGTCTCTCTCTCTCTCTCGTGTCAAAATGAAAACAGCTTCCAGCCCCTTTCATGAAGGACTACTTGTGCATATTGCAAGATTTCAGTTTCTAAGTGAATGAGCAAAAGAGCATACAGCACCTGGTATTCCCAGGCGGTCTCCCATCCAAGTACTAACCAGGCCCGACCCTGCTTAGCTTCCGAGATCAGACGAGATCGGGCGTTGCCAGGCTGGTATGGCCGTACGAAATAAGTTGACAACCATAGGCTACTTATCCATATACAGATTTAGCAATTGACAATGCAAGGTAGTCTCTCTCTCTCTCTCTCTCGTGTCAAAATGAAAACAGCTTCCAGCCCCTTTCATGAATGACTACTTGTGCATATTGCAAGATTTCAGTTTATAAGTGAATGAGCAAAAGAGCATACAGCACCTGGTATTCCCAGGCGGTCTCCCATCCAATTACTAACCAGGCCCAACCCTGCTTAGCTTCCGAGATCAGACGAGATCGGGCGTTGCCAGGCTGGTATGGCCGTACAAAATAAGTTGACAACCATAGGCTACTTATCCATATACAGATTTAGCAATTGACAATGCAAGGTAGTCTCTCTCTCTCTCTCGTGTCAAAATGAAAACAGCTTCCAGCCCCTTTCATGAAGGACTACTTGTGCATATTGCAAGATTTCAGTTTCTAAGTGAATGAGCAAAAGAGCATACAGCACCTGGTATTCCCAGGCGGTCTCCCATCCAAGTACTAACCAGGCCCGACCCTGCTTAGCTTCCGAGATCAGACGAGATCGGGCGTTGCCAGGCTGGTATGGCCGTACGAAATAAGTTGACAACCATAGGCTACTTATCCATATACAGATTTAGCAATTGACAATGCAAGGTAGTCTCTCTCTATCTCTCTCTCTCTCTCTCTCGTGTCAAAATGAAAACAGCTTCCAGCCCCTTTCATGAAGGACTACTTGTGCATATTGCAAGATGTCAGTTTCTAAGTGAATGAGCAAAAGAGCATACAGCACCTGGTATTCCCAGGCGGTCTCCCATCCAATTACTAACCAGACCCGACCCTGCTTAGCTTCCGAGATCAGACGAGATCGGGCGTTGCCAGGCTGGTATGGCCGTACAAAATAAGTTGACAACCATAGGCTACTTATCCATATACAGATTTAGCAATTGACAATGCAAGGTGGTCTCTCCCTCTCTCTCTCTCTCTCTCTCTCGTGTCAAAATGAAAACAGCTTCCAGCCCCTTTCATGAAGGACTACTTGTGCATATTGCAAGATGTCAGTTTCTAAGTGAATGAGCAAAAGAGCATACAGCACCTGGTATTCCCAGGCGGTCTCCCATCCAAGTACTAACCAGGCCCGACCCTGCTTAGCTTCCGAGATCAGACGAGATCGGGCGTTGCCAGGCTGGTATGGCCGTACAAAATAAGTTGACAACCATAGGCTACTTATCCATATACAGATTTAGCAATTGACAATGCAAGGTGGTCTCTCTCTCTCTCTCTCTCTCTCTCTCTCTCTCGTGTCAAAATGAAAACAGCTTCCAGCCCCTTTCATGAAGGACTACTTGTGCATATTGCAAGATTTCAGTTTCTAAGTGAATGAGCAAAAGAGCATACAGCACCTGGTATTCCCAGGCGGTCTCCCATCCAAGTACTAACCAGGCCCGACCCTGCTTAGCTTCCGAGATCAGACGAGATCGGGCGTTGCCAGGCTGGTATGGCCGTACAAAATAAGTTGACAACCATAGGCTACTTATCCATATACAGATTTAGCAATTGACAATGCAAGGTGGTCTCTCTCTCTCTCTCTCTCTCTCTCTCTCTCTCGTGTCAAAATAAAAACAGCTTCCAGCCCCTTTCATGAAGGACTACTTGTGCATATTGCAAGATTTCAGTTTCTAAGTGAATGAGCAAAAGAGCATACAGCACCTGGTATTCCCAGGCGGTCTCCCATCCAAGTACTAACCAGGCCCGACCCTGCTTAGCTTCCGAGATCAGACGAGATCGGGCGTTGCCAGGCTGGTATGGCCGTACTAAATAAGTTGACAACCATAGGCTACTTATCCATATACAGATTTAGCAATTGACAATGCAAGGTGGTCTCTCTCTCTCTCTCGTGTCAAAATGAAAACAGCTTCCAGCCCCTTTCATGAAGGACTACTTGTGCATATTGCAAGATTTCAGTTTCTAAGTGAATGAGCAAAAGAGCATACAGCACCTGGTATTCCCAGGCGGTCTCCCATCCAAGTACTAACCAGGCCCGACCCTGCTTAGCTTCCGAGATCAGACGAGATCGGGCGTTGCCAGGCTGGTATGGCCGTACGAAATAAGTTGACAACCATAGGCTACTTATCCATATACAGATTTAGCAATTGACAATGCAAGGTAGTCTCTCTCTCTCTCTCTCTCGTGTCAAAATGAAAACAGCTTCCAGCCCCTTTCATGAAGGACTACTTGTGCATATTGCAAGATTTCAGTTTCTAAGTGAATGAGCAAAAGAGCATACAGCACCTGGTATTCCCAGGCGGTCTCCCATCCAAGTACTAACCAGGCCCGACCCTGCTTAGCTTCCGAGACCAGACGAGATCGGGCGTTGCCAGGCTGGTATGGCCGTACGAAATAAGTTGACAACCATAGGCTACTTATCCATATACAGATTTAGCAATTGACAATGCAAGGTGGTCTCTCTCTCTCTCTCTCTCTCTCTCTCTCTCTCTCTCTCGTGTCAAAATGAAAACAGCTTCCAGCCCCTTTCATGAAGGACTACTTGTGCATATTGCAAGATGTCAGTTTATAAGTGAATGAGCAAAAGAGCATACAGCACCTGGTATTCCCAGGCGGTCTCCCATCCAATTACTAACCAGACCCGACCCTGCTTAGCTTCCGAGATCAGACGAGATCGGGCGTTGCCAGGCTGGTATGGCCGTACAAAATAAGTTGACAACCATAGGCTACTTATCCATATACAGATTTAGCAATTGACAATGCAAGGTAGTCTCTCTCTCTCTCTCGTGTCAAAATGAAAACAGCTTCCAGCCCCTTTCATGAAGGACTACTTGTGCATATTGCAAGATTTCAGTTTCTAAGTGAATGAGCAAAAGAGCATACAGCACCTGGTATTCCCAGGCGGTCTCCCATCCAAGTACTAACCAGGCCCGACCCTGCTTAGCTTCCGAGATCAGATGAGATCGGGCGTTGCCAGGCTGGTATGGCCGTACGAAATAAGTTGACAACCATAGGCTACTTATCCATATACAGATTTAGCAATTGACAATGCAAGGTGGTCTCTCTCTCTCTCTCTCTCTCTCTCTCGTGTCAAAATGAAAACAGCTTCCAGCCCCTTTCATGAAGGACTACTTGTGCATATTGCAAGATTTCAGTTTCTAAGTGAATGAGCAAAAGAGCATACAGCACCTGGTATTCCCAGGCGGTCTCCCATCCAAGTACTAACCAGGCCCGACCCTGCTTAGCTTCCGAGATCAGGCGTTGCCAGGCTGGTATGGCCGTACGAAATAAGTTGACAACCATAGGCTACTTATCCATATACAGATTTAGCAATTGACAATGCAAGGTAGTCTCTCTCTCTCTTTCTGTCTCTCTCTCTCTCTCTCGTGTCAAAATGAAAACAGCTTCCAGCCCCTTTCATGAAGGACTACTTGTGCATATTGCAAGATGTCAGTTTCTAAGTGAATGAGCAAAAGAGCATACAGCACCTGGTATTCCCAGGCGGTCTCCCATCCAATTACTAACCAGGCCCAACCCTGCTTAGCTTCCGAGATCAGACGAGATCGGGCGTTGCCAGGCTGGTATGGCCGTACAAAATAAGTTGACAACCATAGGCTACTTATCCATATACAGATTTAGCAATTGACAATGCAAGGTGGTCTCTCTCTCTCTCTCTCTCTCTCTCTCTCTCTCTCTCTCTCTCTCTCTCTCTCTCTCTCTCTCTCT
>NC_140385.1:14247500-14250000 GCF_054491055.1 Hypomesus nipponensis
TGAGCAAAAGAGCATACAGCACCTGGTATTCCCAGGCGGTCTCCCATCCAAGTACTAACCAGGCCCGACCCTGCTTAGCTTCCGAGATCAGACGAGATCGGGCGTTGCCAGGCTGGTATGGCCGTACAAAATAAGTTGACAACCATAGGCTACTTATCCATATACAGATTTAGCAATTGACAATGCAAGGTAGTCTCTCTCTCTCTCTCTCTCTCTCTCTCTCGTGTCAAAATGAAAACAGCTTCCAGCCCCTTTCATGAAGGACTACTTGTGCATATTGCAAGATGTCAGTTTCTAAGTGAATGAGCAAAAGAGCATACAGCACCTGGTATTCCCAGGCGGTCTCCCATCCAAGTACTAACCAGGCCCGACCCTGCTTAGCTTCCGAGATCAGACGAGATCGGGCGTTGCCAGGCTGGTATGGCCGTACGAAATAAGTTGACAACCATAGGCTACTTATCCATATACAGATTTAGCAATTGACAATGCAAGGTGGTCTCTCTCTCTCTCTCTCTCTCTCTCGTGTCAAAATGAAAACAGCTTCCAGCCCCTTTCATGAAGGACTACTTGTGCATATTGCAAGATTTCAGTTTCTAAGTGAATGAGCAAAAGAGCATACAGCACCTGGTATTCCCAGGCGGTCTCCCATCCAAGTACTAACCAGGCCCGACCCTGCTTAGCTTCCGAGATCAGACGAGATCGGGCGTTGCCAGGCTGGTATGGCCGTACGAAATAAGTTGACAACCATAGGCTACTTATCCATATACAGATTTAGCAATTGACAATGCAAGGTAGTCTCTCTCTATCTCTCTCTCTCTCTCGTGTCAAAATGAAAACAGCTTCCAGCCCCTTTCATGAAGGACTACTTGTGCATATTGCAAGATGTCAGTTTCTAAGTGAATGAGCAAAAGAGCATACAGCACCTGGTATTCCCAGGCGGTCTCCCATCCAATTACTAACCAGACCCGACCCTGCTTAGCTTCCGAGATCAGACGAGATCGGGCGTTGCCAGGCTGGTATGGCCGTACAAAATAAGTTGACAACCATAGGCTACTTATCCATATACAGATTTAGCAATTGACAATGCAAGGTGGTCTCTCCCTCTCTCTCTCTCTCTCTCTCTCGTGTCAAAATGAAAACAGCTTCCAGCCCCTTTCATGAAGGACTACTTGTGCATATTGCAAGATTTCAGTTTCTAAGTGAATGAGCAAAAGAGCATACAGCACCTGGTATTCCCAGGCGGTCTCCCATCCAAGTACTAACCAGGCCCGACCCTGCTTAGCTTCCGAGATCAGACGAGATCGGGCGTTGCCAGGCTGGTATGGCCGTACGAAATAAGTTGACAACCATAGGCTACTTATCCATATACAGATTTAGCAATTGACAATGCAAGGTGGTCTCTCTCTCTCTCTCGTGTCAAAATGAAAACAGCTTCCAGCCCCTTTCATGAAGGACTACTTGTGCATATTGCAAGATTTCAGTTTCTAAGTGAATGAGCAAAAGAGCATACAGCACCTGGTATTCCCAGGCGGTCTCCCATCCAAGTACTAACCAGGCCCGACCCTGCTTAGCTTCCGAGATCAGACGAGATCGGGCGTTGCCAGGCTGGTATGGCCGTACGAAATAAGTTGACAACCATAGGCTACTTATCCATATACAGATTTAGCAATTGACAATGCAAGGTAGTCTCTCTCTCTCTCTCTCTCTCTCTCTCTCGTGTCAAAATGAAAACAGCTTCCAGCCCCTTTCATGAAGGACTACTTGTGCATATTGCAAGATGTCAGTTTCTAAGTGAATGAGCAAAAGAGCATACAGCACCTGGTATTCCCAGGCGGTCTCCCATCCAAGTACTAACCAGGCCCGACCCTGCTTAGCTTCCGAGATCAGACGAGATCGGGCGTTGCCAGGCTGGTATGGCCGTACGAAATAAGTTGACAACCATAGGCTACTTATCCATATACAGATTTAGCAATTGACAATGCAAGGTAGTCTCTCTCTCTCTCTCTCTCTCTCTCTCTCGTGTCAAAATGAAAACAGCTTCCAGCCCCTTTCATGAAGGACTACTTGTGCATATTGCAAGATGTCAGTTTCTAAGTGAATGAGCAAAAGAGCATACAGCACCTGGTATTCCCAGGCGGTCTCCCATCCAAGTACTAACCAGGCCCGACCCTGCTTAGCTTCCGAGATCAGACGAGATCGGGCGTTGCCAGGCTGGTATGGCCGTACAAAATAAGTTGACAACCATAGGCTACTTATCCATATACAGATTTAGCAATTGACAATGCAAGGTAGTCTCTCTCTCTCTCTCTCTCTCTCTCTCGTGTCAAAATGAAAACAGCTTCCAGCCCCTTTCATGAAGGACTACTTGTGCATATTGCAAGATGTCAGTTTCTAAGTGAATGAGCAAAAGAGCATACAGCACCTGGTATTCCCAGGCGGTCTCCCATCCAAGTACTAACCAGGCCCGACCCTGCTTAGCTTCCGAGATCAGACGAGATCG
>NC_140385.1:14280000-14282500 GCF_054491055.1 Hypomesus nipponensis
ATATACAGATTTAGCAATTGACAATGCAAGGTGGTCTCTCTCTCTCTCTCTCTCTCTCTCTCTCTCGTGTCAAAATGAAAACAGCTTCCAGCCCCTTTCATGAAGGACTACTTGTGCATATTGCAAGATGTCAGTTTCTAAGTGAATGAGCAAAAGAGCATACAGCACCTGGTATTCCCAGGCGGTCTCCCATCCAAGTACTAACCAGGCCCGACCCTGCTTAGCTTCCGAGATCAGGCGTTGCCAGGCTGGTATGGCCGTACGAAATAAGTTGACAACCATAGGCTACTTATCCATATACAGATTTAGCAATTGACAATGCAAGGTAGTCTCTCTCTCTCTCTCTCTCTCTCGTGTCAAAATGAAAACAGCTTCCAGCCCCTTTCATGAAGGACTACTTGTGCATATTGCAAGATGTCAGTTTCTAAGTGAATGAGCAAAAGAGCATACAGCACCTGGTATTCCCAGGCGGTCTCCCATCCAAGTACTAACCAGGCCCGACCCTGCTTAGCTTCCGAGATCAGACGAGATCGGGCGTTGCCAGGCTGGTATGGCCGTACGAAATAAGTTGACAACCATAGGCTACTTATCCATATACAGATTTAGCAATTGACAATGCAAGGTGGTCTCTCTCTCTCTCTCTCTCGTGTCAAAATGAAAACAGCTTCCAGCCCCTTTCATGAAGGACTACTTGTGCATATTGCAAGATTTCAGTTTCTAAGTGAATGAGCAAAAGAGCATACAGCACCTGGTATTCCCAGGCGGTCTCCCATCCAAGTACTAACCAGGCCCGACCCTGCTTAGCTTCCGAGATCAGACGAGATCGGGCGTTGCCAGGCTGGTATGGCCGTACGAAATAAGTTGACAACCATAGGCTACTTATCCATATACAGATTTAGCAATTGACAATGCAAGGTAGTCTCTCTCTCTCTCTCTCTCTCTCTCTCTCTCTCTCGTGTCAAAATGAAAACAGCTTCCAGCCCCTTTCATGAAGGACTACTTGTGCATATTGCAAGATGTCAGTTTCTAAGTGAATGAGCAAAAGAGCATACAGCACCTGGTATTCCCAGGCGGTCTCCCATCCAAGTACTAACCAGGCCCGACCCTGCTTAGCTTCCGAGATCAGACGAGATCGGGCGTTGCCAGGCTGGTATGGCCGTACGAAATAAGTTGACAACCATAGGCTACTTATCCATATACAGATTTAGCAATTGACAATGCAAGGTAGTCTCTCTCTCTCTCTCTCTCTCTCTCTCTCTCTCTCTCTCTCTCTCTCTCTCTCTCTCTCTCTCTCTCTCTCTCTCTCTCTCTCTCTCTCTCTCGTGTCAAAATGAAAACAGCTTCCAGCCCCTTTCATGAAGGACTACTTGTGCATATTGCAAGATTTCAGTTTCTAAGTGAATGAGCAAAAGAGCATACAGCACCTGGTATTCCCAGGCGGTCTCCCATCCAAGTACTAACCAGGCCCAACCCTGCTTAGCTTCCGAGATCAGACGAGATCGGGCGTTGCCAGGCTGGTATGGCCGTACGAAATAAGTTGACAACCATAGGCTACTTATCCATATACAGATTTAGCAATTGACAATGCAAGGTGGTCTCTCTCTCTCTATCTCTCGTGTCAAAATGAAAACAGCTTCCAGCCCCTTTCATGAAGGACTACTTGTGCATATTGCAAGATGTCAGTTTCTAAGTGAATGAGCAAAAGAGCATACAGCACCTGGTATTCCCAGGCGGTCTCCCATCCAAGTACTAACCAGGCCCGACCCTGCTTAGCTTCCGAGATCAGACGAGATCGGGCGTTGCCAGGCTGGTATGGCCGTACGAAATAAGTTGACAACCATAGGCTACTTATCCATATACAGATTTAGCAATTGATAATGCAAGGTAGTCTCTCTCTCTCTCTCTCTCTCTCGTGTCAAAATGAAAACAGCTTCCAGCCCCTTTCATGAAGGACTACTTGTGCATATTGCAAGATGTCAGTTTCTAAGTGAATGAGCAAAAGAGCATACAGCACCTGGTATTCCCAGGCGGTCTCCCATCCAAGTACTAACCAGGCCCGACCCTGCTTAGCTTCCGAGATCAGACGAGATCGGGCGTTGCCAGGCTGGTATGGCCGTACGAAATAAGTTGACAACCATAGGCTACTTATCCATATACAGATTTAGCAATTGACAATGCAAGGTGGTCTCTCTCTCTCTCTCTCGTGTCAAAATGAAAACAGCTTCCAGCCCCTTTCATGAAGGACTACTTGTGCATATTGCAAGATGTCAGTTTCTAAGTGAATGAGCAAAAGAGCATACAGCACCTGGTATTCCCAGGCGGTCTCCCATCCAAGTACTAACCAGGCCCGACCCTGCTTAGCTTCCGAGATCAGACGTGATCGGGCGTTGCCAGGCTGGTATGGCCGTACGAAATAAGTTGACAACCATAGGCTACTTATCCATATACAGATTTAGCAATTGACAATGCAAGGTGGTCTCTCTCTCTCTCTCTCGTGTCA
>NC_140385.1:14287500-14290000 GCF_054491055.1 Hypomesus nipponensis
AATTGACAATGCAAGGTGGTCTCTCTCTCTCTCTCTCTCGTGTCAAAATGAAAACAGCTTCCAGCCCCTTTCATGAAGGACTACTTGTGCATATTGCAAGATTTCAGTTTCTAAGTGAATGAGCAAAAGAGCATACAGCACCTGGTATTCCCAGGCGGTCTCCCATCCAAGTACTAACCAGGCCCGACCCTGCTTAGCTTCCGAGATCAGACGAGATCGGGCGTTGCCAGGCTGGTATGGCCGTACGAAATAAGTTGACAACCATAGGCTACTTATCCATATACAGATTTAGCAATTGACAATGCAAGGTAGTCTCTCTCTCTCTCTCTCTCTCTCTCTCTCTCGTGTCAAAATGAAAACAGCTTCCAGCCCCTTTCATGAAGGACTACTTGTGCATATTGCAAGATGTCAGTTTCTAAGTGAATGAGCAAAAGAGCATACAGCACCTGGTATTCCCAGGCGGTCTCCCATCCAAGTACTAACCAGGCCCGACCCTGCTTAGCTTCCGAGATCAGACGAGATCGGGCGTTGCCAGGCTGGTATGGCCGTACGAAATAAGTTGACAACCATAGGCTACTTATCCATATACAGATTTAGCAATTGACAATGCAAGGTAGTCTCTCTCTCTCTCTCTCTCTCTCTCTCTCTCTCTCTCTCTCTCTCTCTCTCTCTCTCTCTCTCTCTCTCTCTCTCTCTCTCTCTCTCTCTCTCTCGTGTCAAAATGAAAACAGCTTCCAGCCCCTTTCATGAAGGACTACTTGTGCATATTGCAAGATTTCAGTTTCTAAGTGAATGAGCAAAAGAGCATACAGCACCTGGTATTCCCAGGCGGTCTCCCATCCAAGTACTAACCAGGCCCAACCCTGCTTAGCTTCCGAGATCAGACGAGATCGGGCGTTGCCAGGCTGGTATGGCCGTACGAAATAAGTTGACAACCATAGGCTACTTATCCATATACAGATTTAGCAATTGACAATGCAAGGTGGTCTCTCTCTCTCTATCTCTCGTGTCAAAATGAAAACAGCTTCCAGCCCCTTTCATGAAGGACTACTTGTGCATATTGCAAGATGTCAGTTTCTAAGTGAATGAGCAAAAGAGCATACAGCACCTGGTATTCCCAGGCGGTCTCCCATCCAAGTACTAACCAGGCCCGACCCTGCTTAGCTTCCGAGATCAGACGAGATCGGGCGTTGCCAGGCTGGTATGGCCGTACGAAATAAGTTGACAACCATAGGCTACTTATCCATATACAGATTTAGCAATTGATAATGCAAGGTAGTCTCTCTCTCTCTCTCTCTCTCTCGTGTCAAAATGAAAACAGCTTCCAGCCCCTTTCATGAAGGACTACTTGTGCATATTGCAAGATGTCAGTTTCTAAGTGAATGAGCAAAAGAGCATACAGCACCTGGTATTCCCAGGCGGTCTCCCATCCAAGTACTAACCAGGCCCGACCCTGCTTAGCTTCCGAGATCAGACGAGATCGGGCGTTGCCAGGCTGGTATGGCCGTACGAAATAAGTTGACAACCATAGGCTACTTATCCATATACAGATTTAGCAATTGACAATGCAAAGTGGTCTCTCTCTCTCTCTCTCGTGTCAAAATGAAAACAGCTTCCAGCCCCTTTCATGAAGGACTACTTGTGCATATTGCAAGATTTCAGTTTCTAAGTGAATGAGCAAAAGAGCATACAGCACCTGGTATTCCCAGGCGGTCTCCCATCCAAGTACTAACCAGGCCCGACCCTGCTTAGCTTCCGAGATCAGACAAGATCGGGCGTTGCCAGGCTGGTATGGCCGTACGAAATAAGTTGACAACCATAGGCTACTTATCCATATACAGATTTAGCAATTGACAATGCAAGGTAGTCTCTCTCTCTCTCTCTCTCTCTCTCTCGTGTCAAAATGAAAACAGCTTCCAGCCCCTTTCATGAAGGACTACTTGTGCATATTGCAAGATGTCAGTTTCTAAGTGAATGAGCAAAAGAGCATACAGCACCTGGTATTCCCAGGCGGTCTCCCATCCAAGTACTAACCAGGCCCGACCCTGCTTAGCTTCCGAGATCAGACGTGATCGGGCGTTGCCAGGCTGGTATGGCCGTACTAAATAAGTTGACAACCATAGGCTACTTATCCATATACAGATTTAGCAATTGACAATGCAAGGTGGTCTCTCTCTCTCTCTCTCTCTCGTTTCAAAATGAAAACAGCTTCCAGCCCCTTTTATGAAGGACTACTTGTGCATATTGCAAGATGTCAGTTTCTAAGTGAATGAGCAAAAGAGCATACAGCACCTGGTATTCCCAGGCGGTCTCCCATCCAAGTACTAACCAGGCCCGACCCTGCTTAGCTTCCGAGATCAGACGTGATCGGGCGTTGCCAGGCTGGTATGGCCGTACGAAATAAGTTGACAACCATAGGCTACTTATCCATATACAGATTTAGCAATTGACAATGCAAGGTGGTCTCTCTCTCTCTCTCTCTCTCTCTCTCGTGTCAAAA
>NC_140385.1:14295000-14297500 GCF_054491055.1 Hypomesus nipponensis
CAATTGACAATGCAAGGTAGTCTCTCTCTCTCTCTCTCTCTCTCTCTCGTGTCAAAATGAAAACAGCTTCCAGCCCCTTTCATGAAGGACTACTTGTGCATATTGCAAGATGTCAGTTTCTAGGTGAATGAGCAAAAGAGCATACAGCACCTGGTATTCCCAGGCGGTCTTCCATCCAAGTACTAACCAGGCCCGACCCTGCTTAGCTTCCGAGATCAGACGAGATCGGGCGTTGCCAGGCTGGTATGGCCGTACGAAATAAGTTGACAACCATAGGCTACTTATCCATATACAGATTTAGCAATTGACAATGCAAGGTAGTCTCTCTCTCTCTCTCTCTCTCTCGTGTCAAAATGAAAACAGCTTCCAGCCCCTTTCATGAAGGACTACTTGTGCATATTGCAAGATGTCAGTTTCTAAGTGAATGAGCAAAAGAGCATACAGCACCTGGTATTCCCAGGCGGTCTCCCATCCAAGTACTAACCAGGCCCGACCCTGCTTAGCTTCCGAGATCAGACGAGATCGGGCGTTGCCAGGCTGGTATGGCCGTACGAAATAAGTTGACAACCATAGGCTACTTATCCATATACAGATTTAGCAATTGACAATGCAAGGTGGTCTCTCTCTCTCTTTCTAGTGTCAAAATGAAAACAGCTTCCAGCCCCTTTCATGAAGGACTACTTGTGCATATTGCAAGATTTCAGTTTCTAAGTGAATGAGCAAAAGAGCATACAGCACCTGGTATTCCCAGGCGGTCTCCCATCCAAGTACTAACCAGGCCCGACCCTGCTTAGCTTCCGAGATCAGACGAGATCGGGCGTTGCCAGGCTGGTATGGCCGTACGAAATAAGTTGACAACCATAGGCTACTTATCCATATACAGATTTAGCAATTGACAATGCAAGGTAGTCTCTCTCTCTCTCTCGTGTCAAAATGAAAACAGCTTCCAGCCCCTTTCATGAAGGACTACTTGTGCATATTGCAAGATGTCAGGTTCTAAGTGAATGAGCAAAAGAGCATACAGCACCTGGTATTCCCAGGCGGTCTCCCATCCAAGTACTAACCAGGCCCGACCCTGCTTAGCTTCCGAGATCAGACGTGATCGGGCGTTGCCAGGCTGGTATGGCCGTACGAAATAAGTTGACAACCATAGGCTACTTATCCATATACAGATTTAGCAATTGACAATGCAAGGTGGTCTCTCTCTCTCTCTCTCTCTCTCGTGTCAAAATGAAAACAGCTTCCAGCCCCTTTCATGAAGGACTACTTGTGCATATTGCAAGATGTCAGTTTCTAAGTGAATGAGCAAAAGAGCATACAGCACCTGGTATTCCCAGGCGGTCTCCCATCCAAGTACTAACCAGGCCCGACCCTGCTTAGCTTCCGAGATCAGACGTGATCGGGCGTTGCCAGGCTGGTATGGCCGTACGAAATAAGTTGACAACCATAGGCTACTTATCCATATACAGATTTAGCAATTGACAATGCAAGGTGGTCTCTCTCTCTCTCTCTCTCTCTCTCTCGTGTCAAAATGAAAACAGCTTCCAGCCCCTTTTAATGAAGGACTACTTGTGCATATTGCAAGATGTCAGTTTCTAAGTGAATGAGCAAAAGAGCATACAGCACCTGGTATTCCCAGGCGGTCTCCCATCCAAGTACTAACCAGGCCCGACCCTGCTTAGCTTCCGAGATCAGACGAGATCGGGCGTTGCCAGGCTGGTATGGCCGTACGAAATAAGTTGACAACCATAGGCTACTTATCCATATACAGATTTAGCAATTGACAATGCAAGGTGGTCTCTCTCTCTCTCTCTCTCTCTCTCGTGTCAAAATGAAAACAGCTTCCAGCCCCTTTCATGAAGGACTACTTGTGCATATTGCAAGATGTCAGTTTCAAAGTGAATGAGCAAAAGAGCATACAGCACCTGGTATTCCCAGGCGGTCTCCCATCCAAGTACTAACCAGGCCCGACCCTGCTTAGCTTCCGAGATCAGACGAGATCGGGCGTTGCCAGGCTGGTATGGCCGTACGAAATAAGTTGACAACCATAGGCTACTTATCCATATACAGATTTAGCAATTGACAATGCAAGGTGGTCTCTCTCTCTCTCTCTCTCTCTCTCTCTCTCTCTCGTGTCAAAATGAAAACAGTTTCCAGCCCCTTTCATGAAGGACTACTTGTGCATATTGCAAGATGTCAGTTTCTAAGTGAATGAGCAAAAGAGCATACAGCACCTGGTATTCCCAGGCGGTCTCCCATCCAAGTACTAACCAGGCCCGACCCTGCTTAGCTTCCGAGATCAGACGTGATCGGGCGTTGCCAGGCTGGTATGGCCGTACGAAATAAGTTGACAACCATAGGCTACTTATCCATATACAGATTTAGCAATTGACAATGCAAGGTGGTCTCTCTCTCTCTCTCTCTCTCTCTCTCGTGTCAAAATGAAAACAGCTTCCAGCCCCTTTTAATGAAGGACTACTTGTGCATATTGCAAGATGTC
>NC_140385.1:14307500-14312500 GCF_054491055.1 Hypomesus nipponensis
CATAGGCTACTTATCCATATACAGATTTAGCAATTGACAATGCAAGGTAGTCTCTCTCTCTCTCTCTCTCTCTCTCTCTCGTGTCAAAATGAAAACAGCTTCCAGCCCCTTTCATGAAGGACTACTTGTGCATATTGCAAGATGTCAGTTTCTAAGTGAATGAGCAAAAGAGCATACAGCACCTGGTATTCCCAGGCGGTCTCCCATCCAAGTACTAACCAGGCCCGACCCTGCTTAGCTTCCGAGATCAGACGAGATCGGGCGTTGCCAGGCTGGTATGGCCGTACGAAATAAGTTGACAACCATAGGCTACTTATCCATATACAGATTTAGCAATTGACAATGCAAGGTGGTCTCTCTCTCTCTCTCTCGTGTCAAAATGAAAACAGCTTCCAGCCCCTTTCATGAAGGACTACTTGTGCATATTGCAAGATGTCAGTTTCTAAGTGAATGAGCAAAAGAGCATACAGCACCTGGTATTCCCAGGCGGTCTCCCATCCAAGTACTAACCAGGCCCGACCCTGCTTAGCTTCCGAGATCAGACGAGATCGGGCGTTGCCAGGCTGGTATGGCCGTACGAAATAAGTTGACAACCATAGGCTACTTATCCATATACAGATTTAGCAATTGACAATGCAAGGTAGTCTCTCTCTCTCTCTCTCTCTCTCTCTCGTGTCAAAATGAAAACAGCTTCCAGCCCCTTTCATGAAGGACTACTTGTGCATATTGCAAGATGTCAGTTTCTAAGTGAATGAGCAAAAGAGCATACAGCACCTGGTATTCCCAGGCGGTCTCCCATCCAAGTACTAACCAGGCCCGACCCTGCTTAGCTTACGAGATCAGACGTGATCGGGCGTTGCCAGGCTGGTATGGCCGTACGAAATAAGTTTACAACCATAGGCTACTTATCCATATACAGATTTAGCAATTGACAATGCAAGGTGGTCTCTCTCTCTCTCTCTCTCTCTCTCGTGTCAAAATGAAAACAGCTTCCAGCCCCTTTCATGAAGGACTACTTGTGCATATTGCAAGATGTCAGTTTCTAAGTGAATGAGCAAAAGAGCATACAGCACCTGGTATTCCCAGGCGGTCTCCCATCCAAGTACTAACCAGGCCCGACCCTGCTTAGCTTCCGAGATCAGACGAGATCGGGCGTTGCCAGGCTGGTATGGCCGTACGAAATAAGTTGACAACCATAGGCTACTTATCCATATACAGATTTAGCAATTGACAATGCAAGGTGGTCTCTCTCTCTCTCTCTCGTGTCAAAATGAAAACAGCTTCCAGCCCCTTTCATGAAGGACTACTTGTGCATATTGCAAGATGTCAGTTTCTAAGTGAATGAGCAAAAGAGCATACAGCACCTGGTATTCCCAGGCGGTCTCCCATCCAAGTACTAACCAGGCCCGACCCTGCTTAGCTTCCGAGATCAGACGAGATCGGGCGTTGCCAGGCTGGTATGGCCGTACGAAATAAGTTGACAACCATAGGCTACTTATCCATATACAGATTTAGCAATTGACAATGCAAGGTAGTCTCTCTCTCTCTCTCTCTCTCTCTCTCGTGTCAAAATGAAAACAGCTTCCAGCCCCTTTCATGAAGGACTACTTGTGCATATTGCAAGATGTCAGTTTCTAAGTGAATGAGCAAAAGAGCATACAGCACCTGGTATTCCCAGGCGGTCTCCCATCCAAGTACTAACCAGGCCCGACCCTGCTTAGCTTACGAGATCAGACGTGATCGGGCGTTGCCAGGCTGGTATGGCCGTACGAAATAAGTTTACAACCATAGGCTACTTATCCATATACAGATTTAGCAATTGACAATGCAAGGTGGTCTCTCTCTCTCTCTCTCTCTCTCTCTCTCGTGTCAAAATGAAAACAGCTTCCAGCCCCTTTCATGAAGGACTACTTGTGCATATTGCAAGATGTCAGTTTCTAAGTGAATGAGCAAAAGAGCATACAGCACCTGGTATTCCCAGGCGGTCTCCCATCCAAGTACTAACCAGGCCCGACCCTGCTTAGCTTCCGAGATCAGGCGTTGCAAGGCTGGTATGGCCGTACTAAATAAGTTGACAACCATAGGCTACTTATCCATATACAGATTTAGCAATTGACAATGCAAGGTAGTCTCTCTCTCTCTCTCTCGTGTCAAAATGAAAACAGCTTCCAGCCCCTTTCATGAAGGACTACTTGTGCATATTGCAAGATGTCAGTTTCTAAGTGAATGAGCAAAAGAGCATACAGCACCTGGTATTCCCAGGCGGTCTCCCATCCAAGTACTAACCAGGCCCGACCCTGCTTAGCTTCCGAGATCAGACGAGATCGGGCGTTGCCAGGCTGGTATGGCCGTACGAAATAAGTTGACAACCATAGGCTACTTATCCATATACAGATTTAGCAATTGACAATGCAAGGTGGTCTCTCTCTCTCTCTCTCGTGTCAAAATGAAAACAGCTTCCAGCCCCTTTCATGAAGGACTACTTGTGCATATTGCAAGATTTCAGTTTCTAAGTGAATGAGCAAAAGAGCATACAGCACCTGGTATTCCCAGGCGGTCTCCCATCCAAGTACTAACCAGGCCCGACCCTGCTCAGCTTCCGAGATCAGACGAGATCGGGCGTTGCCAGGCTGGTATGGCCGTACGAAATAAGTTGACAACCATAGGCTACTTATCCATATACAGATTTAGCAATTGACAATGCAAGGTAGTCTCTCTCTCTCTCTCTCTCTCTCTCTCGTGTCAAAATGAAAACAGCTTCCAGCCCCTTTCATGAAGGACTACTTGTGCATATTGCAAGATGTCAGTTTCTAAGTGAATGAGCAAAAGAGCATACAGCACCTGGTATTCCCAGGCGGTCTCCCATCCAAGTACTAACCAGGCCCGACCCTGCTTAGCTTACGAGATCAGACGTGATCGGGCGTTGCCAGGCTGGTATGGCCGTACGAAATAAGTTGACAACCATAGGCTACTTATCCATATACAGATTTAGCAATTGACAATGCAAGGTAGTCTCTCTCTCTCTCTCTCTCTCTCTCTCGTGTCAAAATGAAAACAGCTTCCAGCCCCTTTCATGAAGGACTACTTGTGCATATTGCAAGATGTCAGTTTCTAAGTGAATGAGCAAAAGAGCATACAGCACCTGGTATTCCCAGGCGGTCTCCCATCCAAGTACTAACCAGGCCCGACCCTGCTTAGCTTACGAGATCAGACGTGATCGGGCGTTGCCAGGCTGGTATGGCCGTACGAAATAAGTTTACAACCATAGGCTACTTATCCATATACAGATTTAGCAATTGACAATGCAAGGTGGTCTCTCTCTCTCTCTCTCTCTCTCTCGTGTCAAAATGAAAACAGCTTCCAGCCCCTTTCATGAAGGACTACTTGTGCATATTGCAAGATGTCAGTTTCTAAGTGAATGAGCAAAAGAGCATACAGCACCTGGTATTCCCAGGCGGTCTCCCATCCAAGTACTAACCAGGCCCGACCCTGCTTAGCTTCCGAGATCAGACGAGATCGGGCGTTGCCAGGCTGGTATGGCCGTACGAAATAAGTTGACAACCATAGGCTACTTATCCATATACAGATTTAGCAATTGACAATGCAAGGTGGTCTCTCTCTCTCTCTCTCGTGTCAAAATGAAAACAGCTTCCAGCCCCTTTCATGAAGGACTACTTGTGCATATTGCAAGATGTCAGTTTCTAAGTGAATGAGCAAAAGAGCATACAGCACCTGGTATTCCCAGGCGGTCTCCCATCCAAGTACTAACCAGGCCCGACCCTGCTTAGCTTCCGAGATCAGACGAGATCGGGCGTTGCCAGGCTGGTATGGCCGTACGAAATAAGTTGACAACCATAGGCTACTTATCCATATACAGATTTAGCAATTGACAATGCAAGGTAGTCTCTCTCTCTCTCTCTCTCTCTCTCTCTCTCTCTCGTGTCAAAATGAAAACAGCTTCCAGCCCCTTTCATGAAGGACTACTTGTGCATATTGCAAGATGTCAGTTTCTAAGTGAATGAGCAAAAGAGCATACAGCACCTGGTATTCCCAGGCGGTCTCCCATCCAAGTACTAACCAGGCCCGACCCTGCTTAGCTTACGAGATCAGACGTGATCGGGCGTTGCCAGGCTGGTATGGCCGTACGAAATAAGTTTACAACCATAGGCTACTTATCCATATACAGATTTAGCAATTGACAATGCAAAGTGGTCTCTCTCTCTCTCTCTCTCTCTCTCTCTCGTGTCAAAATGAAAACAGCTTCCAGCCCCTTTCATGAAGGACTACTTGTGCATATTGCAAGATGTCAGTTTCTAAGTGAATGAGCAAAAGAGCATACAGCACCTGGTATTCCCAGGCGGTCTCCCATCCAAGTACTAACCAGGCCCGACCCTGCTTAGCTTCCGAGATCAGACGAGATCGGGCGTTGCCAGGCTGGTATGGCCGTACGAAATAAGTTGACAACCATAGGCTACTTATCCATATACAGATTTAGCAATTGACAATGCAAGGTGGTCTCTCTCTCTCTCTCTCGTGTCAAAATGAAAACAGCTTCCAGCCCCTTTCATGAAGGACTACTTGTGCATATTGCAAGATTTCAGTTTCTAAGTGAATGAGCAAAAGAGCATACAGCACCTGGTATTCCCAGGCGGTCTCCCATCCAAGTACTAACCAGGCCCGACCCTGCTCAGCTTCCGAGATCAGACGAGATCGGGCGTTGCCAGGCTGGTATGGCCGTACGAAATAAGTTGACAACCATAGGCTACTTATCCATATACAGATTTAGCAATTGACAATGCAAGGTAGTCTCTCTCTCTCTCTCTCTCTCTCTCTCGTGTCAAAATGAAAACAGCTTCCAGCCCCTTTCATGAAGGACTACTTGTGCATATTGCAAGATGTCAGTTTCTAAGTGAATGAGCAAAAGAGCATACAGCACCTGGTATTCCCAGGCGGTCTCCCATCCAAGTACTAACCAGGCCCGACCCTGCTTAGCTTACGAG
>NC_140385.1:14322500-14327500 GCF_054491055.1 Hypomesus nipponensis
TCTCTCTCTCTCTCTCTCTCTCTCGTGTCAAAATGAAAACAGCTTCCAGCCCCTTTCATGAAGGACTACTTGTGCATATTGCAAGATGTCAGTTTCTAAGTGAATGAGCAAAAGAGCATACAGCACCTGGTATTCCCAGGCGGTCTCCCATCCAAGTACTAACCAGGCCCGACCCTGCTTAGCTTCCGAGATCAGACGAGATCGGGCGTTGCCAGGCTGGTATGGCCGTACAAAATAAGTTGACAACCATAGGCTACTTATCCATATACAGATTTAGCAATTGACAATGCAAGGTAGTCTCTCTCTCTCTCTCTCTCTCTCTCTCGTGTCAAAATGAAAACAGCTTCCAGCCCCTTTCATGAAGGACTACTTGTGCATATTGCAAGATGTCAGTTTCTAAGTGAATGAGCAAAAGAGCATACAGCACCTGGTATTCCCAGGCGGTCTCCCATCCAAGTACTAACCAGGCCCGACCCTGCTTAGCTTCCGAGATCAGACGAGATCGGGCGTGGCCAGGCTGGTATGGCCGTACGAAATAAGTTGACAACCATAGGCTACTTATCCATATACAGATTTAGCAATTGACAATGCAAGGTAGTCTCTCTCTCTCTCTCTCTCTCTCTCTCTCGTGTCAAAATGAAAACAGCTTCCAGCCCCTTTCATGAAGGACTACTTGTGCATATTGCAAGATTTCAGTTTCTAAGTGAATGAGCAAAAGAGCATACAGCACCTGGTATTCCCAGGCGGTCTCCCATCCAAGTACTAACCAGGCCCGACCCTGCTTAGCTTCCGGGATCAGACGAGATCGGGCGTTGCCAGGCTGGTATGGCCGTACGAAATAAGTTGACAACCATAGGCTACTTATCCATATACAGATTTAGCAATTGACAATGCAAGGTAGTCTCTCTCTCTCTCTCTCTCTCTCTCTCTCTCGTGTCAAAATGAAAACAGCTTCCAGCCCCTTTCATGAAGGACTACTTGTGCATATTGCAAGATGTCAGTTTCTAAGTGAATGAGCAAAAGAGCATACAGCACCTGGTATTCCCAGGCGGTCTCCCATCCAAGTACTAACCAGGCCCGACCCTGCTTAGCTTCCGAGATCAGACGAGATCGGGCGTTGCCAGGCTGGTATGGCCGTACGAAATAAGTTGACAACCATAGGCTACTTATCCATATACAGATTTAGCAATTGACAATGCAAGGTGGTCTCTCTCTCTCTCTCTCGTGTCAAAATGAAAACAGCTTCCAGCCCCTTTCATGAAGGACTACTTGTGCATATTGCAAGATTTCAGTTTCTAAGTGAATGAGCAAAAGAGCATACAGCACCTGGTATTCCCAGGCGGTCTCCCATCCAAGTACTAACCAGGCCCGACCCTGCTTAGCTTCCGAGATCAGACGAGATCGGGCGTTGCCAGGCTGGTATGGCCGTACGAAATAAGTTGACAACCATAGGCTACTTATCCATATACAGATTTAGCAATTGACAATGCAAGGTAGTCTCTCTCTCACTCTCTCTCTCTCGTGTCAAAATGAAAACAGCTTCCAGCCCCTTTCATGAAGGACTACTTGTGCATATTGCAAGATGTCAGTTTCTAAGTGAATGAGCAAAAGAGCATACAGCACCTGGTATTCCCAGGCGGTCTCCCATCCAAGTACTAACCAGGCCCGACCCTGCTTAGCTTCCGAGATCAGACGTGATCGGGCGTTGCCAGGCTGGTATGGCCGTACGAAATAAGTTGACAACCATAGGCTACTTATCCATATACAGATTTAGCAATTGACAATGCAAGGTAGTCTCTCTCTCTCTCTCTCTCTCTCTCTCTCTCTCGTGTCAAAATGAAAACAGCTTCCAGCCCCTTTCATGAAGGACTACTTGTGCATATTGCAAGATGTCAGTTTCTAAGTGAATGAGCAAAAGAGCATACAGCACCTGGTATTCCCAGGCGGTCTCCCATCCAAGTACTAACCAGGCCCGACCCTGCTTAGCTTCCGAGATCAGACGAGATCGGGCGTTGCCAGGCTGGTATGGCCGTACGAAATAAGTTGACAACCATAGGCTACTTATCCATATACAGATTTAGCAATTGACAATGCAAGGTAGTCTCTCTCTCTCTCTCTCTCTCTCGTGTCAAAATGAAAACAGCTTCCAGCCCCTTTCATGAAGGACTACTTGTGCATATTGCAAGATGTCAGTTTCTAAGTGAATGAGCAAAAGAGCATACAGCACCTGGTATTCCCAGGCGGTCTCCCATCCAAGTACTAACCAGGCCCGACCCTGCTTAGCTTCCGGGATCAGACGAGATCGGGCGTTGCCAGGCTGGTATGGCCGTACGAAATAAGTTGACAACCATAGGCTACTTATCCATATACAGATTTAGCAATTGACAATGCAAGGTAGTCTCTCTCTCTCTCTCTCTCTCTCTCTCTCTCTCGTGTCAAAATGAAAACAGCTTCCAGCCCCTTTCATGAAGGACTACTTGTGCATATTGCAAGATGTCAGTTTCTAAGTGAATGAGCAAAAGAGCATTCAGCACCTGGTATTCCCAGGCGGTCTCCCATCCAAGTACTAACCAGGCCCGACCCTGCTTAGCTTCCGAGATCAGACGAGATCGGGCGTTGCCAGGCTGGTATGGCCGTACGAAATAAGTTGACAACCATAGGCTACTTATCCATATACAGATTTAGCAATTGACAATGCAAGGTACTCTCTCTCTCTCTCTCTCTCTCTCGTGTCAAAATGAAAACAGCTTCCAGCCCCTTTCATGAAGGACTACTTGTGCATATTGCAAGATGTCAGTTTCTAAGTGAATGAGCAAAAGAGCATACAGCACCTGGTATTCCCAGGCGGTCTCCCATCCAAGTACTAACCAGGCCCGACCCTGCTTAGCTTCCGGGATCAGACGAGATCGGGCGTTGCCAGGCTGGTATGGCCGTACGAAATAAGTTGACAACCATAGGCTACTTATCCATATACAGATTTAGCAATTGACAATGCAAGGTAGTCTCTCTCTCTCTCTCTCTCTCTCTCTCGTGTCAAAATGAAAACAGCTTCCAGCCCCTTTCATGAAGGACTACTTGTGCATATTGCAAGATGTCAGTTTCTAAGTGAATGAGCAAAAGAGCATACAGCACCTGGTATTCCCAGGCGGTCTCCCATCCAAGTACTAACCAGGCCCGACCCTGCTTAGCTTCCGAGATCAGACGAGATCGGGCGTTGCCAGGCTGGTATGGCCGTACGAAATAAGTTGACAACCATAGGCTACTTATCCATATACAGATTTAGCAATTGACAATGCAAGGTAGTCTCTCTCTCACTCTCTCTCTCTCTCTCGTGTCAAAATGAAAACAGCTTCCAGCCCCTTTCATGAAGGACTACTTGTGCATATTGCAAGATGTCAGTTTCTAAGTGAATGAGCAAAAGAGCATACAGCACCTGGTATTCCCAGGCGGTCTCCCATCCAAGTACTAACCAGGCCCGACCCTGCTTAGCTTCCGAGATCAGACGTGATCGGGCGTTGCCAGGCTGGTATGGCCGTACGAAATAAGTTGACAACCATAGGCTACTTATCCATATACAGATTTAGCAATTGACAATGCAAGGTAGTCTCTCTCTCTCTCTCTCTCTCTCTCTCTCGTGTCAAAATGAAAACAGCTTCCAGCCCCTTTCATGAAGGACTACTTGTGCATATTGCAAGATGTCAGTTTCTAAGTGAATGAGCAAAAGAGCATACAGCACCTGGTATTCCCAGGCGGTCTCCCATCCAAGTACTAACCAGGCCCGACCCTGCTTAGCTTCCGAGATCAGACGAGATCGGGCGTTGCCAGGCTGGTATGGCCGTACGAAATAAGTTGACAACCATAGGCTACTTATCCATATACAGATTTAGCAATTGACAATGCAAGGTAGTCTCTCTCTCTCTCTCTCTCTCTCGTGTCAAAATGAAAACAGCTTCCAGCCCCTTTCATGAAGGACTACTTGTGCATATTGCAAGATGTCAGTTTCTAAGTGAATGAGCAAAAGAGCATACAGCACCTGGTATTCCCAGGCGGTCTCCCATCCAAGTACTAACCAGGCCCGACCCTGCTTAGCTTCCGGGATCAGACGAGATCGGGCGTTGCCAGGCTGGTATGGCCGTACGAAATAAGTTGACAACCATAGGCTACTTATCCATATACAGATTTAGCAATTGACAATGCAAGGTAGTCTCTCTCTCTCTCTCTCTCTCTCTCTCTCTCGTGTCAAAATGAAAACAGCTTCCAGCCCCTTTCATGAAGGACTACTTGTGCATATTGCAAGATGTCAGTTTCTAAGTGAATGAGCAAAAGAGCATACAGCACCTGGTATTCCCAGGCGGTCTCCCATCCAAGTACTAACCAGGCCCGACCCTGCTTAGCTTCCGAGATCAGACGAGATCGGGCGTTGCCAGGCTGGTATGGCCGTACGAAATAAGTTGACAACCATAGGCTACTTATCCATATACAGATTTAGCAATTGACAATGCAAGGTGGTCTCTCTCTCTCTCTCTCGTGTCAAAATGAAAACAGCTTCCAGCCCCTTTCATGAAGGACTACTTGTGCATATTGCAAGATTTCAGTTTCTAAGTGAATGAGCAAAAGAGCATACAGCACCTGGTATTCCCAGGCGGTCTCCCATCCAAGTACTAACCAGGCCCGACCCTGCTTAGCTTCCGAGATCAGGCGTTGCCAGGCTGGTATGGCCGTACGAAATAAGTTGACAACCATAGGCTACTTATCCATATACAGATTTAGCAATTGACAATGCAAGGTAGTCTCTCTCTCTCTCTCTCTCTCTCTCTCTCGTGTCAAAATGAAAACAGCTTCCAGCCCCTTTCATGAAGGACTACTTGTGCATATTGCAAGATGTCAGTTTCTAAGTGAATGAGCAAAAGAGCATACAGCACCTGGTATTCCCAGGCGGTCTCCCATCCAAGTACTAACCAGGCCCGACCCTGCTTAGCTTCCGAGATCAGACGTGATCG
>NC_140385.1:14355000-14357500 GCF_054491055.1 Hypomesus nipponensis
AGCTTCCAGCCCCTTTCATGAAGGACTACTTGTGCATATTGCAAGATTTCAGTTTCTAAGTGAATGAGCAAAAGAGCATACAGCACCTGGTATTCCCAGGCGGTCTCCCATCCAAGTACTAACCAGGCCCGACCCTGCTTAGCTTCCGAGATCAGACGAGATTGGGCGTTGCCAGGCTGGTATGGCCGTACGAAATAAGTTGACAACCATAGGCTACTTATCCATATACAGATTTAGCAATTGACAATGCAAGGTAGTCTCTCTCTCTCTCTCTCTCTCTCGTGTCAAAATGAAAACAGCTTCCAGCCCCTTTCATGAAGGACTACTTGTGCACATTGCAAGATGTCAGTTTCTAAGTGAATGAGCAAAAGAGCATACAGCACCTGGTATTCCCAGGCGGTCTCCCATCCAAGTACTAACCAGGCCCGACCCTGCTTAGCTTCCGAGATCAGACGAGATCGGGCGTTGCCAGGCTGGTATGGCCGTACGAAATAAGTTGACAACCATAGGCTACTTATCCATATACAGATTTAGCAATTGACAATGCAAGGTAGTCTCTCTCTCTCTCGTGTCAAAATGAAAACAGCTTCCAGCCCCTTTCATGAAGGACTACTTGTGCATATTGCAAGATTTCAGTTTCTAAGTGAATGAGCATACAGCACCTGGTATTCCCAGGCGGTCTCCCATCCAAGTACTAACCAGGCCCGACCCTGCTTAGCTTCCGAGATCAGACGAGATCGGGCGTTGCCAGGCTGGTATGGCCGTACGAAATAAGTTGACAACCATAGGCTACTTATCCATATACAGATTTAGCAATTGACAATGCAAGGTGGTCTCTCTCTCTCTCTCTCTCTCTCTCTCTCTCTCTCTCTCTCTCGTGTCAAAATGAAAACAGTTTCCAGCCCCTTTCATCAAGGACTACTTGTGCATATTGCAAGATGTCAGTTTCTAAGTGAATGAGCAAAAGAGCATACAGCACCTGGTATTCCCAGGCGGTCTCCCATCCAAGTACTAACCAGGCCCGACCCTGCTTAGCTTCCGAGATCAGACGAGATCGGGCGTTGCCAGGCTGGTATGGCCGTACGAAATAAGTTGACAACCATAGGCTACTTATCCATATACAGATTTAGCAATTGACAATGCAAGGTAGTCTCTCTCTCTCTCTCTCTCGTGTCAAAATGAAAACAGCTTCCAGCCCCTTTCATGAAGGACTACTTGTGCATATTGCAAGATGTCAGTTTCTAAGTGAATGAGCAAAAGAGCATACAGCACCTGGTATTCCCAGGCGGTCTCCCATCCAAGTACTAACCAGGCCCGACCCTGCTTAGCTTCCGAGATCAGGCGTTGCCAGGCTGGTATGGCCGTACTAAATAAGTTGACAACCATAGGCTACTTATCCATATACAGATTTAGCAATTGACAATGCAAGGTAGTCTCTCTCTCTCTCTCTCTCTCTCTCTCTCTCTCGTGTCAAAATGAAAACAGCTTCCAGCCCCTTTCATGAAGGACTACTTGTGCATATTGCAAGATGTCAGTTTCTAAGTGAATGAGCAAAAGAGCATACAGCACCTGGTATTCCCAGGCGGTCTCCCATCCAAGTACTAACCAGGCCCGACCCTGCTTAGCTTCCGAGATCAGACGAGATTGGGCGTTGCCAGGCTGGTATGGCCGTACGAAATAAGTTGACAACCATAGGCTACTTATCCATATACAGATTTAGCAATTGACAATGCAAGGTAGTCTCTCTCTCTCTCTCTCTCTCGTGTCAAAATGAAAACAGCTTCCAGCCCCTTTCATGAAGGACTACTTGTGCACATTGCAAGATGTCAGTTTCTAAGTGAATGAGCAAAAGAGCATACAGCACCTGGTATTCCCAGGCGGTCTCCCATCCAAGTACTAACCAGGCCCGACCCTGCTTAGCTTCCGAGATCAGACGAGATCGGGCGTTGCCAGGCTGGTATGGCCGTACGAAATAAGTTGACAACCATAGGCTACTTATCCATATACAGATTTAGCAATTGACAATGCAAGGTAGTCTCTCTCTCTCTCTCTCGTGTCAAAATGAAAACAGCTTCCAGCCCCTTTCATGAAGGACTACTTGTGCATATTGCAAGATTTCAGTTTCTAAGTGAATGAGCATACAGCACCTGGTATTCCCAGGCGGTCTCCCATCCAAGTACTAACCAGGCCCGACCCTGCTTAGCTTCCGAGATCAGACGAGATCGGGCGTTGCCAGGCTGGTATGGCCGTACGAAATAAGTTGACAACCATAGGCTACTTATCCATATACAGATTTAGCAATTGACAATGCAAGGTGGTCTCTCTCTCTCTCTCTCTCTCTCTCTCTCTCTCTCTCTCTCTCGTGTCAAAATGAAAACAGTTTCCAGCCCCTTTCATGAAGGACTACTTGTGCATATTGCAAGATGTCAGTTTCTAAGTGAATGAGCAAAAGAGCATACAGCACCTGGTATTCCCAGGCGGTCTCCCATCCAAGTACTAA
>NC_140385.1:14387500-14390000 GCF_054491055.1 Hypomesus nipponensis
TTGACAACCATAGGCTACTTATCCATATACAGATTTAGCAATTGACAATGCAAGGTAGTCTCTCTCTCTCTCTCTCTCTCTCTCTCTCTCGTGTCAAAATGAAAACAGCTTCCAGCCCCTTTCATGAAGGACTACTTGTGCATATTGCAAGATGTCAGTTTCTAAGTGAATGAGCAAAAGAGCATACAGCACCTGGTATTCCCAGGCGGTCTCCCATCCAAGTACTAACCAGGCCCGACCCTGCTTAGCTTCCGAGATCAGACGAGATCGGGCGTTGCCAGGCTGGTATGGCCGTACGAAATAAGTTGACAACCATAGGCTACTTATCCATATACAGATTTAGCAATTGACAATGCAAGGTGGTCTCTCTCTCTCTCTCTCGTGTCAAAATGTAAACAGCTTCCAGCCCCTTTCATGAAGGACTACTTGTGCATATTGCAAGATTTCAGTTTCTAAGTGAATGAGCAAAAGAGCATACAGCACCTGGTATTCCCAGGCGGTCTCCCATCCAAGTACTAACCAGGCCCTAGCCTGCTTAGCTTCCGAGATCAGACGAGATCGGGCGTTGCCAGGCTGGTATGGCCGTACGAAATAAGTTGACAACCATAGGCTACTTATCCATATACAGATTTAGCAATTGACAATGCAAGGTAGTCTCTCTCTCTCTCTCTCTCTCTCTCTCTCTCGTGTCAAAATGAAAACAGCTTCCAGCCCCTTTCATGAAGGACTACTTGTGCATATTGCAAGATGTCAGTTTCTAAGTGAATGAGCAAAAGAGCATACAGCACCTGGTATTCCCAGGCGGTCTCCCATCCAAGTACTAACCAGGCCCGACCCTGCTTAGCTTCCGAGATCAGACGAGATCGGGCGTTGCCAGGCTGGTATGGCCGTACGAAATAAGTTGACAACCATAGGCTTCTTATCCATATACAGATTTAGCAATTGACAATGCAAGGTAGTCTCTCTCTCTCTCTCTCTCTCTCTCTCTCTCTCGTGTCAAAATGAAAACAGCTTCCAGCCCCTTTCATGAAGGACTACTTGTGCATATTGCAAGATTTCAGTTTCTAAGTGAATGAGCAAAAGAGCATACAGCACCTGGTATTCCCAGGCGGTCTCCCATCCAAGTACTAACCAGGCCCGACCCTGCTTAGCTTCCGAGATCAGACGAGATCGGGCGTTGCCAGGCTGGTATGGCCGTACGAAATAAGTTGACAACCATAGGCTACTTATCCATATACAGATTTAGCAATTGACAATGCAAGGTGGTCTCTCTCTCTCTCTCTCGTGTCAAAATGAAAACAGCTTCCAGCCCCTTTCATGAAGGACTACTTGTGCATATTGCAAGATTTCAGTTTCTAAGTGAATGAGCAAAAGAGCATACAGCACCTGGTATTCCCAGGCGGTCTCCCATCCAAGTACTAACCAGGCCCGACCCTGCTTAGCTTCCGAGATCAGACGAGATCGGGCGTTGCCAGGCTGGTATGGCCGTACGAAATAAGTTGACAACCATAGGCTACTTATCCATATACAGATTTAGCAATTGACAATGCAAGGTGGTCTCTCTCTCTCTCTCTCGTGTCAAAATGAAAACAGCTTCCAGCCCCTTTCATGAAGGACTACTTGTGCATATTGCAAGATTTCAGTTTCTAAGTGAATGAGCAAAAGAGCATACAGCACCTGGTATTCCCAGGCGGTCTCCCATCCAAGTACTAACCAGGCCCGACCCTGCTTAGCTTCCGAGATCAGACGAGATCGGGCGTTGCCAGGCTGGTATGGCCGTACGAAATAAGTTGACAACCATAGGCTACTTATCCATATACAGATTTAGCAATTGACAATGCAAGGTAGTCTCTCTCTCTCTCTCTCTCTCTCTCTCGTGTCAAAATGAAAACAGCTTCCAGCCCCTTTCATGAAGGACTACTTGTGCATATTGCAAGATGTCAGTTTCTAAGTGAATGAGCAAAAGAGCATACAGCACCTGGTATTCCCAGGCGGTCTCCCATCCAAGTACTAACCAGGCCCGACCCTGCTTAGCTTCCGAGATCAGACGAGATCGGGCGTTGCCAGGCTGGTATGGCCGTACGAAATAAGTTGACAACCATAGGCTACTTATCCATATACAGATTTAGCAATTGACAATGCAAGGTGGTCTCTCTCTCTCTCTCTCGTGTCAAAATGTAAACAGCTTCCAGCCCCTTTCATGAAGGACTACTTGTGCATATTGCAAGATTTCAGTTTCTAAGTGAATGAGCAAAAGAGCATACAGCACCTGGTATTCCCAGGCGGTCTCCCATCCAAGTACTAACCAGGCCCTAGCCTGCTTAGCTTCCGAGATCAGACGAGATCGGGCGTTGCCAGGCTGGTATGGCCGTACGAAATAAGTTGACAACCATAGGCTACTTATCCATATACAGATTTAGCAATTGACAATGCAAGGTAGTCTCTCTCTCTCTCTCTCTCTCTCTCTCTCTCTCTCTCTCTCTCTCTCGTGTCAAAATGA
>NC_140385.1:14400000-14405000 GCF_054491055.1 Hypomesus nipponensis
GGTCTCCCATCCAAGTACTAACCAGGCCCGACCCTGCTTAGCTTCCGAGATCAGACGAGATCGGGCGTTGCCAGGCTGGTATGGCCGTACCAAATAAGTTGACAACCATAGGCTACTTATCCATATACAGATTTAGCAATTGACAATGCAAGGTAGTCTCTCTCTCTCTCTCTCTCTCTCGTGTCAAAATGAAAACAGCTTCCAGCCCCTTTCATGAAGGACTACTTGTGCATATTGCAAGATTTCAGTTTCTAAGTGAATGAGCAAAAGAGCATACAGCACCTGGTATTCCCAGGCGGTCTCCCATCCAAGTACTAACCAGGCCCGACCCTGCTTAGCTTCCGAGATCAGACGAGATCGGGCGTTGCCAGGCTGGTATGGCCGTACGAAATAAGTTGACAACCATAGGCTACTTATCCATATACAGATTTAGCAATTGACAATGCAAGGTAGTCTCTCTCTCTCTCTCTCTCTCTCTCTCGTGTCAAAATGAAAACAGCTTCCAGCCCCTTTCATGAAGGACTACTTGTGCATATTGCAAGATGTCAGTTTCTAAGTGAATGAGCAAAAGAGCATACAGCACCTGGTATTCCCAGGCGGTCTCCCATCCAAGTACTAACCAGGCCCGACCCTGCTTAGCTTCCGAGATCAGACGAGATTGGGCGTTGCCAGGCTGGTATGGCCGTACGAAATAAGTTGACAACCATAGGCTACTTATCCATATACAGATTTAGCAATTGACAATGCAAGGTAGTCTCTCTCTCTCTCTCTCTCTCGTGTCAAAATGAAAACAGCTTCCAGCCCCTTTCATGAAGGACTACTTGTGCACATTGCAAGATGTCAGTTTCTAAGTGAATGAGCAAAAGAGCATACAGCACCTGGTATTCCCAGGCGGTCTCCCATCCAAGTACTAACCAGGCCCGACCCTGCTTAGCTTCCGAGATCAGACGAGATCGGGCGTTGCCAGGCTGGTATGGCCGTACGAAATAAGTTGACAACCATAGGCTACTTATCCATATACAGATTTAGCAATTGACAATGCAAGGTAGTCTCTCTCTCTCTCTCTCTCTCGTGTCAAAATGAAAACAGCTTCCAGCCCCTTTCATGAAGGACTACTTGTGCATATTGCAAGATTTCAGTTTCTAAGTGAATGAGCAAAAGAGCATACAGCACCTGGTATTCCCAGGCGGTCTCCCACCCAAGTACTAACCAGGCCCGACCCTGCTTAGCTTCCGAGATCAGACGAGATCGGGCGTTGCCAGGCTGGTATGGCCGTACCAAATAAGTTGACAACCATAGGCTACTTATCCATATACAGATTTAGCAATTGACAATGCAAGGTAGTCTCTCTCTCTCTCTCTCTCGTGTCAAAATGAAAACAGCTTCCAGCCCCTTTCATGAAGGACTACTTGTGCACATTGCAAGATTTCAGTTTCTAAGTGAATGAGCAAAAGAGCATACAGCACCTGGTATTCCCAGGCGGTCTCCCATCCAAGTACTAACCAGGCCCGACCCTGCTTAGCTTCCGAGATCAGACGAGATCGGGCGTTGCCAGGCTGGTATGGCCGTACGAAATAAGTTGACAACCATAGGCTACTTATCCATATACAGATTTAGCAATTGACAATGCAAGGTAGTCTCTCTCTCTCTCTCTCTCTCTCGTGTCAAAATGAAAACAGCTTCCAGCCCCTTTCATGAAGGACTACTTGTGCACATTGCAAGATTTCAGTTTCTAAGTGAATGAGCAAAAGAGCATACAGCACCTGGTATTCCCAGGCGGTCTCCCATCCAAGTACTAACCAGGCCCGACCCTGCTTAGCTTCCGAGATCAGACGAGATCGGGCGTTGCCAGGCTGGTATGGCCGTACGAAATAAGTTGACAACCATAGGCTACTTATCCATATACAGATTTAGCAATTGACAATGCAAGGTAGTCTCTCTCTCTCTCTCTCTCTCTCGTGTCAAAATGAAAACAGCTTCCAGCCCCTTTCATGAAGGACTACTTGTGCATATTGTAAGATTTCAGTTTCTAAGTGAATGAGCAAAAGAGCATACAGCACCTGTTATTCCCAGGCGGTCTCCCATCCAAGTACTAACCAGGCCCGACCCTGCTTAGCTTCCAAGATCAGACGAGATCGGGCGTTGCCAGGCTGGTATGGCCGTACGAAATAAGTTGACAACCATAGGCTACTTATCCATATACAGATTTAGCAATTGACAATGCAAGGTAGTCTCTCTCTCTCTCTCATGTCAAAATGAAAACAGCTTCCAGCCCCTTTCATGAAGGACTACTTGTGCATATTGCAAGATGTCAGTTTCTAAGTGAATGAGCAAAAGAGCATACAGCACCTGGTATTCCCAGGCGGTCTCCCATCCAAGTACTAACCAGGCCCGACCCTGCTTAGCTTCCGAGATCAGACGAGATCGGGCGTTGCCAGGCTGGTATGGCCATACGAAATAAGTTGACAACCATAGGCTACTTATCCATATACAGATTTAGCAATTGACAATGCAAGGTAGTCTCTCTCTCTCTCTCTCTCTCTCTCTCTCGTCAAAATGAAAACAGCTTCCAGCCCCTTTCATGAAGGACTACTTGTGCATATTGCAAGATGTCAGTTTCTAAGTGAATGAGCAAAAGAGCATACAGCACCTGGTATTCCCAGGCGGTCTCCCATCCAAGTACTAACCAGGCCCGACCCTTCTTAGCTTCCGAGATCAGGCGTTGCCAGGCTGGTATGGCCGTACGAAATAAGTTGACAACCATAGGCTACTTATCCATATACAGATTTAGCAATTGACAATGCAAGGTGGTCTCTCTCTCTCTCTCTCGTGTCAAAATGAAAACAGCTTCCAGCCCCTTTCATGAAGGACTACTTGTGCATATTGCAAGATTTCAGTTTCTAAGTGAATGAGCAAAAGAGCATACAGCACCTGGTATTCCCAGGCGGTCTCCCACCCAAGTACTAACCAGGCCCGACCCTGCTTAGCTTCCGAGATCAGACGAGATCGGGCGTTGCCAGGCTGGTATGGCCGTACCAAATAAGTTGACAACCATAGGCTACTTATCCATATACAGATTTAGCAATTGACAATGCAAGGTAGTCTCTCTCTCTCTCTCTCTCGTGTCAAAATGAAAACAGCTTCCAGCCCCTTTCATGAAGGACTACTTGTGCACATTGCAAGATTTCAGTTTCTAAGTGAATGAGCAAAAAAGCATACAGCACCTGGTATTCCCAGGCGGTCTCCCATCCAAGTACTAACCAGGCCCGACCCTGCTTAGCTTCCGAGATCAGACGAGATCGGGCGTTGCCAGGCTGGTATGGCCGTACGAAATAAGTTGACAACCATAGGCTACTTATCCATATACAGATTTAGCAATTGACAATGCAAGGTAGTCTCTCTCTCTCTCTCTCTCTCTCGTGTCAAAATGAAAACAGCTTCCAGCCCCTTTCATGAAGGACTACTTGTGCACATTGCAAGATTTCAGTTTCTAAGTGAATGAGCAAAAGAGCATACAGCACCTGGTATTCCCAGGCGGTCTCCCATCCAAGTACTAACCAGGCCCGACCCTGCTTAGCTTCCGAGATCAGACGAGATCGGGCGTTGCCAGGCTGGTATGGCCGTACGAAATAAGTTGACAACCATAGGCTACTTATCCATATACAGATTTAGCAATTGACAATGCAAGGTAGTCTCTCTCTCTCTCTCTCGTGTCAAAATGAAAACAGCTTCCAGCCCCTTTCATGAAGGACTACTTGTGCACATTGCAAGATTTCAGTTTCTAAGTGAATGAGCAAAAGAGCATACAGCACCTGGTATTCCCAGGCGGTCTCCCATCCAAGTACTAACCAGGCCCGACCCTGCTTAGCTTCCGAGATCAGACGAGATCGGGCGTTGCCAGGCTGGTATGGCCGTACGAAATAAGTTGACAACCATAGGCTACTTATCCATATACAGATTTAGCAATTGACAATGCAAGGTAGTCTCTCTCTCTCTCTCTCTCTCTCGTGTCAAAATGAAAACAGCTTCCAGCCCCTTTCATGAAGGACTACTTGTGCATATTGCAAGATTTCAGTTTCTAAGTGAATGAGCAAAAGAGCATACAGCACCTGTTATTCCCAGGCGGTCTCCCATCCAAGTACTAACCAGGCCCGACCCTGCTTAGCTTCCGAGATCAGACGAGATCGGGCGTTGCCAGGCTGGTATGGCCGTACGAAATAAGTTGACAACCATAGGCTACTTATCCATATACAGATTTAGCAATTGACAATGCAAGGTAGTCTCTCTCTCTCTCTCATGTCAAAATGAAAACAGCTTCCAGCCCCTTTCATGAAGGACTACTTGTGCATATTGCAAGATGTCAGTTTCTAAGTGAATGAGCAAAAGAGCATACAGCACCTGGTATTCCCAGGCGGTCTCCCATCCAAGTACTAACCAGGCCCGACCCTGCTTAGCTTCCGAGATCAGACGAGATCGGGCGTTGCCAGGCTGGTATGGCCATACGAAATAAGTTGACAACCATAGGCTACTTATCCATATACAGATTTAGCAATTGACAATGCAAGGTGGTCTCTCTCTCTCTCTCTCGTGTCAAAATGAAAACAGCTTCCAGCCCCTTTCATGAAGGACTACTTGTGCATATTGCAAGATTTCAGTTTCTAAGTGAATGAGCAAAAGAGCATACAGCACCTGGTATTCCCAGGCGGTCTCCCACCCAAGTACTAACCAGGCCCGACCCTGCTTAGCTTCCGAGATCAGACGAGATCGGGCGTTGCCAGGCTGGTATGGCCGTACCAAATAAGTTGACAACCATAGGCTACTTATCCATATACAGATTTAGCAATTGACAATGCAAGGTAGTCTCTCTCTCTCTCTCTCTCGTGTCAAAATGAAAACAGCTTCCAGCCCCTTTCATGAAGGACTACTTGTGCACATTGCAAGATTTCAGTTTCTAAGTGAATGAGCAAAAAAGCATACAGCACCTGGTATTCCCAGGCGGT
>NC_140385.1:14440000-14445000 GCF_054491055.1 Hypomesus nipponensis
TTGCAAGATGTCAGTTTCTAAGTGAATGAGCAAAAGAGCATACAGCACCTGGTATTCCCAGGCGGTCTCCCATCCAAGTACTAACCAGGCCCGACCCTGCTTAGCTTCCGAGATCAGGCGTTGCCAGGCTGGTATGGCCGTACGAAATAAGTTGACAACCATAGGCTACTTATCCATATACAGATTTAGCAATTGACAATGCAAGGTGGTCTCTCTCTCTCTCTCTCGTGTCAAAATGAAAACAGCTTCCAGCCCCTTTCATGAAGGACTACTTGTGCATATTGCAAGATTTCAGTTTCTAAGTGAATGAGCAAAAGAGCATACAGCACCTGGTATTCCCAGGCGGTCTCCCATCCAAGTACTAACCAGGCCCTAGCCTGCTTAGCTTCCGAGATCAGACGAGATCGGGCGTTGCCAGGCTGGTATGGCCGTACGAAATAAGTTGACAACCATAGGCTACTTATCCATATACAGATTTAGCAATTGACAATGCAAGGTGGTCTCTCTCTCTCTCTCTCGTGTCAAAATGAAAACAGCTTCCAGCCCCTTTCATGAAGGACTACTTGTGCATATTGCAAGATTTCAGTTTCTAAGTGAATGAGCAAAAGAGCATACAGCACCTGGTATTCCCAGGCGGTCTCCCATCCAAGTACTAACCAGGCCCGACCCTGCTTAGCTTCCGAGATCAGACGAGATCGGGCGTTGCCAGGCTGGTATGGCCGTACGAAATAAGTTGACAACCATAGGCTACTTATCCATATACAGATTTAGCAATTGACAATGCAAGGTAGTCTCTCTCTCTCTCTCTCTCTCTCGTGTCAAAATGAAAACAGCTTCCAGCCCCTTTCATGAAGGACTACTTGTGCATATTGCAAGATGTCAGTTTCTAAGTGAATGAGCAAAAGAGCATACAGCACCTGGTATTCCCAGGCGGTCTCCCATCCAAGTACTAACCAGGCCCGACCCTGCTTAGCTTCCGAGATCAGACGAGATCGGGCGTTGCCAGGCTGGTATGGCCGTACGAAATAAGTTGACAACCATAGGCTACTTATCCATATACAGATTTAGCAATTGACAATGCAAGGTAGTCTCTCTCTCTCTCTCTCTCTCTCTCTCTCTCGTGTCAAAATGAAAACAGCTTCCAGCCCCTTTCATGAAGGACTACTTGTGCATATTGCAAGATGTCAGTTTCTAAGTGAATGAGCAAAAGAGCATACAGCACCTGGTATTCCCAGGCGGTCTCCCATCCAAGTACTAACCAGGCCCGACCCTGCTTAGCTTCCGAGATCAGACGAGATCGGGCGTTGCCAGGCTGGTATGGCCGTACGAAATAAGTTGACAACCATAGGCTACTTATCCATATACAGATTTAGCAATTGACAATGCAAGGTGGTCTCTCTCTCTCTCTCTCGTGTCAAAATGTAAACAGCTTCCAGCCCCTTTCATGAAGGACTACTTGTGCATATTGCAAGATTTCAGTTTCTAAGTGAATGAGCAAAAGAGCATACAGCACCTGGTATTCCCAGGCGGTCTCCCATCCAAGTACTAACCAGGCCCTAGCCTGCTTAGCTTCCGAGATCAGACGAGATCGGGCGTTGCCAGGCTGGTATGGCCGTACGAAATAAGTTGACAACCATAGGCTACTTATCCATATACAGATTTAGCAATTGACAATGCAAGGTAGTCTCTCTCTCTCTCTCTCTCTCTCTCTCTCTCTCGTGTCAAAATGAAAACAGCTTCCAGCCCCTTTCATGAAGGACTACTTGTGCATATTGCAAGATGTCAGTTTCTAAGTGAATGAGCAAAAGAGCATACAGCACCTGGTATTCCCAGGCGGTCTCCCATCCAAGTACTAACCAGGCCCGACCCTGCTTAGCTTCCGAGATCAGACGAGATCGGGCGTTGCCAGGCTGGTATGGCCGTACGAAATAAGTTGACAACCATAGGCTTCTTATCCATATACAGATTTAGCAATTGACAATGCAAGGTAGTCTCTCTCTCTCTCTCTCTCTCTCTCTCTCTCTCTCGTGTCAAAATGAAAACAGCTTCCAGCCCCTTTCATGAAGGACTACTTGTGCATATTGCAAGATTTCAGTTTCTAAGTGAATGAGCAAAAGAGCATACAGCACCTGGTATTCCCAGGCGGTCTCCCATCCAAGTACTAACCAGGCCCGACCCTGCTTAGCTTCCGAGATCAGACGAGATCGGGCGTTGCCAGGCTGGTATGGCCGTACGAAATAAGTTGACAACCATAGGCTACTTATCCATATACAGATTTAGCAATTGACAATGCAAGGTGGTCTCTCTCTCTCTCTCTCGTGTCAAAATGAAAACAGCTTCCAGCCCCTTTCATGAAGGACTACTTGTGCATATTGCAAGATTTCAGTTTCTAAGTGAATGAGCAAAAGAGCATACAGCACCTGGTATTCCCAGGCGGTCTCCCATCCAAGTACTAACCAGGCCCGACCCTGCTTAGCTTCCGAGATCAGACGAGATCGGGCGTTGCCAGGCTGGTATGGCCGTACGAAATAAGTTGACAACCATAGGCTACTTATCCATATACAGATTTAGCAATTGACAATGCAAGGTGGTCTCTCTCTCTCTCTCTCGTGTCAAAATGAAAACAGCTTCCAGCCCCTTTCATGAAGGACTACTTGTGCATATTGCAAGATTTCAGTTTCTAAGTGAATGAGCAAAAGAGCATACAGCACCTGGTATTCCCAGGCGGTCTCCCATCCAAGTACCAACCAGGCCCGACCCTGCTTAGCTTCCGAGATCAGACGAGATCGGGCGTTGCCAGGCTGGTATGGCCGTACGAAATAAGTTGACAACCATAGGCTACTTATCCATATACAGATTTAGCAATTGACAATGCAAGGTAGTCTCTCTCTCTCTCTCTCTCTCTCGTGTCAAAATGAAAACAGCTTCCAGCCCCTTTCATGAAGGACTACTTGTGCATATTGCAAGATGTCAGTTTCTAAGTGAATGAGCAAAAGAGCATACAGCACCTGGTATTCCCAGGCGGTCTCCCATCCAAGTACTAACCAGGCCCGACCCTGCTTAGCTTCCGAGATCAGACGAGATCGGGCGTTGCCAGGCTGGTATGGCCGTACGAAATAAGTTGACAACCATAGGCTACTTATCCATATACAGATTTAGCAATTGACAATGCAAGGTGGTCTCTCTCTCTCTCTCTCGTGTCAAAATGTAAACAGCTTCCAGCCCCTTTCATGAAGGACTACTTGTGCATATTGCAAGATTTCAGTTTCTAAGTGAATGAGCAAAAGAGCATACAGCACCTGGTATTCCCAGGCGGTCTCCCATCCAAGTACTAACCAGGCCCTAGCCTGCTTAGCTTCCGAGATCAGACGAGATCGGGCGTTGCCAGGCTGGTATGGCCGTACGAAATAAGTTGACAACCATAGGCTACTTATCCATATACAGATTTAGCAATTGACAATGCAAGGTGGTCTCTCTCTCTCTCTCTCGTGTCAAAATGAAAACAGCTTCCAGCCCCTTTCATGAAGGACTACTTGTGCATATTGCAAGATTTCAGTTTCTAAGTGAATGAGCAAAAGAGCATACAGCACCTGGTATTCCCAGGCGGTC
This sequence comes from Hypomesus nipponensis, assembly GCF_054491055.1. Classification (NCBI taxonomy): domain Eukaryota; kingdom Metazoa; phylum Chordata; class Actinopteri; order Osmeriformes; family Osmeridae; genus Hypomesus; species Hypomesus nipponensis. The sequence goes on from NC_140385.1 coordinate 14,443,610, forward strand.
TCCCATCCAAGTACTAACCAGGCCCGACCCTGCTTAGCTTCCGAGATCAGACGAGATCGGGCGTTGCCAGGCTGGTATGGCCGTACGAAATAAGTTGACAACCATAGGCTACTTATCCATATACAGATTTAGCAATTGACAATGCAAGGTGGTCTCTCTCTCTCTCTCTCGTGTCAAAATGAAAACAGCTTCCAGCCCCTTTCATGAAGGACTACTTGTGCATATTGCAAGATTTCAGTTTCTAAGTGAATGAGCAAAAGAGCATACAGCACCTGGTATTCCCAGGCGGTCTCCCATCCAAGTACTAACCAGGCCCGACCCTGCTTAGCTTCCGAGATCAGACGAGATCGGGCGTTGCCAGGCTGGTATGGCCGTACGAAATAAGTTGACAACCATAGGCTACTTATCCATATACAGATTTAGCAATTGACAATGCAAGGTAGTCTCTCTCTCTCTCTCTCTCTCTCTCTCTCGTGTCAAAATGAAAACAGCTTCCAGCCCCTTTCATGAAGGACTACTTGTGCATATTGCAAGATGTCAGTTTCTAAGTGAATGAGCAAAAGAGCATACAGCACCTGGTATTCCCAGGCGGTCTCCCATCCAAGTACTAACCAGGCCCGACCCTGCTTAGCTTCCGAGATCAGACGAGATCGGGCGTTGCCAGGCTGGTATGGCCGTACGAAATAAGTTGACAACCATAGGCTACTTATCCATATACAGATTTAGCAATTGACAATGCAAGGTAGTCTCTCTCTCTCTCTCTCTCTCTCTCTCTCTCTCTCGTGTCAAAATGAAAACAGCTTCCAGCCCCTTTCATGAAGGACTACTTGTGCATATTGCAAGATGTCAGTTTCTAAGTGAATGAGCAAAAGAGCATACAGCACCTGGTATTCCCAGGCGGTCTCCCATCCAAGTACTAACCAGGCCCGACCCTGCTTAGCTTCCGAGATCAGGCGTTGCCAGGCTGGTATGGCCGTACGAAATAAGTTGACAACCATAGGCTACTTATCCATATACAGATTTAGCAATTGACAATGCAAGGTGGTCTCTCTCTCTCTCTCTCGTGTCAAAATGAAAACAGCTTCCAGCCCCTTTCATGAAGGACTACTTGTGCATATTGCAAGATTTCAGTTTCTAAGTGAATGAGCAAAAGAGCATACAGCACCTGGTATTCCCAGGCGGTCTCCCATCCAAGTACTAACCAGGCCCGACCCTGCTTAGCTTCCGAGATCAGACGAGATCGGGCGTTGCCAGGCTGGTATGGCCGTACGAAATAAGTTGACAACCATAGGCTACTTATCCATATACAGATTTAGCAATTGACAATGCAAGGTAGTCTCTCTCTCTCTCTCTCTCTCTCTCTCTCGTGTCAAAATGAAAACAGCTTCCAG
>NC_140385.1:14462500-14470000 GCF_054491055.1 Hypomesus nipponensis
ACGAAATAAGTTGACAACCATAGGCTACTTATCCATATACAGATTTAGCAATTGACAATGCAAGGTGGTCTCTCTCTCTCTCGTGTCAAAATGAAAACAGCTTCCAGCCCCTTTCATGAAGGACTACTTGTGCATATTGCAAGATTTCAGTTTCTAAGTGAATGAGCAAAAGAGCATACAGCACCTGGTATTCCCAGGCGGTCTCCCATCCAAGTACTAACCAGGCCCGACCCTGCTTAGCTTCCGAGATCAGACGAGATCGGGCGTTGCCAGGCTGGTATGGCCGTACGAAATAAGTTGACAACCATAGGCTACTTATCCATATACAGATTTAGCAATTGACAATGCAAGGTAGTCTCTCTCTCTCTCTCTCTCTCTCTCTCGTGTCAAAATGAAAACAGCTTCCAGCCCCTTTCATGAAGGACTACTTGTGCATATTGCAAGATGTCAGTTTCTAAGTGAATGAGCAAAAGAGCATACAGCACCTGGTATTCCCAGGCGGTCTCCCATCCAAGTACTAACCAGGCCCGACCCTGCTTAGCTTCCGAGATCAGACGAGATCGGGCGTTGCCAGGCTGGTATGGCCGTACGAAATAAGTTGACAACCATAGGCTACTTATCCATATACAGATTTAGCAATTGACAATGCAAGGTAGTCTCTCTCTCTCTCTCTCTCTCTCGTGTCAAAATGAAAACAGCTTCCAGCCCCTTTCATGAAGGACTACTTGTGCATATTGCAAGATTTCAGTTTCTAAGTGAATGAGCAAAAGAGCATACAGCACCTGGTATTCCCAGGCGGTCTCCCATCCAAGTACTAACCAGGCCCGACCCTGCTTAGCTTCCGAGATCAGACGAGATCGGGCGTTGCCAGGCTGGTATGGCCGTACGAAATAAGTTGACAACCATAGGCTACTTATCCATATACAGATTTAGCAATTGACAATGCAAGGTGGTCTCTCTCTCTCTCTCTCGTGTCAAAATGAAAACAGCTTCCAGCCCCTTTCATGAAGGACTACTTGTGCATATTGCAAGATTTCAGTTTCTAAGTGAATGAGCAAAAGAGCATACAGCACCTGGTATTCCCAGGCGGTCTCCCATCCAAGTACTAACCAGGCCCGACCCTGCTTAGCTTCCGAGATCAGACGAGATCGGGCGTTGCCAGGCTGGTATGGCCGTACGAAATAAGTTGACAACCATAGGCTACTTATCCATATAGAGATTTAGCAATTGACAATGCAAGGTGGTCTCTCTCTCTCTCTCTCGTGTCAAAATGAAAACAGCTTCCAGCCCCTTTCATGAAGGACTACTTGTGCATATTGCAAGATGTCAGTTTCTAAGTGAATGAGCAAAAGAGCATACAGCACCTGGTATTCCCAGGCGGTCTCCCATCCAAGTACTAACCAGGCCCGACCCTGCTTAGCTTCCGAGATCAGACGAGATCGGGCGTTGCCAGGCTGGTATGGCCGTACGAAATAAGTTGACAACCATAGGCTACTTATCCATATACAGATTTAGCAATTGACAATGCAAGGTAGTCTCTCTCTCTCTCTCTCTCTCGTGTCAAAATGAAAACAGCTTCCAGCCCCTTTCATGAAGGACTACTTGTGCATATTGCAAGATGTCAGTTTCTAAGTGAATGAGCAAAAGAGCATACAGCACCTGGTATTCCCAGGCGGTCTCCCATCCAAGTACTAACCAGGCCCGACCCTGCTTAGCTTCCGAGATCAGACGAGATCGGGCGTTGCCAGGCTGGTATGGCCGTACGAAATAAGTTGACAACCATAGGCTACTTATCCATATACAGATTTAGCAATTGACAATGCAAGGTAGTCTCTCTCTCTCTCTCTCTCTCTCTCTCTCTCTCTCTCTCTCGTGTCAAAATGAAAACAGCTTCCAGCCCCTTTCATGAAGGACTACTTGTGCATATTGCAAGATGTCAGTTTCTAAGTGAATGAGCAAAAGAGCATACAGCACCTGGTATTCCCAGGCGGTCTCCCATCCAAGTACTAACCAGGCCCGACCCTGCTTAGCTTCCGAGATCAGACGAGATCAGGCGTTGCCAGGCTGGTATGGCCGTACGAAATAAGTTGACAACCATAGGCTACTTATCCATATACAGATTTAGCAATTGACAATGCAAGGTAGTCTCTCTCTCTCTCTCGTGTCAAAATGAAAACAGCTTCCAGCCCCTTTCATGAAGGACTACTTGTGCATATTGCAAGATTTCAGTTTCTAAGTGAATGAGCAAAAGAGCATACAGCACCTGGTATTCCCAGGCGGTCTCCCATCCAAGTACTAACCAGGCCCGACCCTGCTTAGCTTCCGAGATCAGACGAGATCGGGCGTTGCCAGGCTGGTATGGCCGTACGAAATAAGTTGACAACCATAGGCTACTTATCCATATACAGATTTAGCAATTGACAATGCAAGGTGGTCTCTCTCTCTCTCTCTCGTGTCAAAATGAAAACAGCTTCCAGCCCCTTTCATGAAGGACTACTTGTGCATATTGCAAGATTTCAGTTTCTAAGTGAATGAGCAAAAGAGCATACAGCACCTGGTATTCCCAGGCGGTCTCCCATCCAAGTACTAACCAGGCCCGACCCTGCTTAGCTTCCGAGATCAGACGAGATCGGGCGTTGCCAGGCTGGTATGGCCGTACGAAATAAGTTGACAACCATAGGCTACTTATCCATATAGAGATTTAGCAATTGACAATGCAAGGTGGTCTCTCTCTCTCTCTCTCGTGTCAAAATGAAAACAGCTTCCAGCCCCTTTCATGAAGGACTACTTGTGCATATTGCAAGATTTCAGTTTCTAAGTGAATGAGCAAAAGAGCATACAGCACCTGGTATTCCCAGGCGGTCTCCCATCCAAGTACTAACCAGGCCCGACCCTGCTTAGCTTCCGAGATCAGACGAGATCGGGCGTTGCCAGGCTGGTATGGCCGTACGAAATAAGTTGACAACCATAGGCTACTTATCCATATACAGATTTAGCAATTGACAATGCAAGGTAGTCTCTCTCTCTCTCTCTCTCTCTCGTGTCAAAATGAAAACAGCTTCCAGCCCCTTTCATGAAGGACTACTTGTGCATATTGCAAGATGTCAGTTTCTAAGTGAATGAGCAAAAGAGCATACAGCACCTGGTATTCCCAGGCGGTCTCCCATCCAAGTACTAACCAGGCCCGACCCTGCTTAGCTTCCGAGATCAGACGAGATCGGGCGTTGCCAGGCTGGTATGGCCGTACGAAATAAGTTGACAACCATAGGCTACTTATCCATATACAGATTTAGCAATTGACAATGCAAGGTAGTCTCTCTCTCTCTCTCGTGTCAAAATGAAAACAGCTTCCAGCCCCTTTCATGAAGGACTACTTGTGCATATTGCAAGATTTCAGTTTCTAAGTGAATGAGCAAAAGAGCATACAGCACCTGGTATTCCCAGGCGGTCTCCCATCCAAGTACTAACCAGGCCCGACCCTGCTTAGCTTCCGAGATCAGACGAGATCGGGCGTTGCCAGGCTGGTATGGCCGTACGAAATAAGTTGACAACCATAGGCTACTTATCCATATACAGATTTAGCAATTGACAATGCAAGGTAGTCTCTCTCTCTCTCTCTCTCTCTCTCTCTCTCTCTCTCTCTCTCTCTCTCTCTCTCTCTCTCTCTCTCTCTCTCTCTCTCTCTCTCTCTCTCTCTCTCTCTCTCTCTCGTGTCAAAATGAAAACAGCTTCCAGCCCCTTTCATGAAGGACTACTTGTGCATATTGCAAGATTTCAGTTTCTAAGTGAATGAGCAAAAGAGCAGACAGCACCTGGTATTCCCAGGCGGTCTCCCATCCAAGTACTAACCAGGCCCGACCCTGCTTAGCTTCCGAGATCAGACGAGATCGGGCGTTGCCAGGCTGGTATGGCCGTACCAAATAAGTTGACAACCAAAGGCTACTTATCCATATACAGATTTAGCAATTGACAATGCAAGGTAGTCTCTCTCTCTCTCTCTCTCGTGTCAAAATGAAAACAGCTTCCAGCCCCTTTCATGAAGGACTACTTGTGCATATTGCAAGATGTCAGTTTCTAAGTGAATGAGCAAAAGAGCATACAGCACCTGGTATTCCCAGGCGGTCTCCCATCCAAGTACTAACCAGGCCCGACCCTGCTTAGCTTCCGAGATCAGACGAGATCGGGCGTTGCCAGGCTGGTATGGCCGTACGAAATAAGTTGACAACCATAGGCTACTTATCCATATACAGATTTAGCAATTGACAATGCAAGGTGGTCTCTCTCTCTCTCTCTCGTGTCAAAATGAAAACAGCTTCCAGCCCCTTTCATGAAGGACTACTTGTGCATATTGCAAGATTTCAGTTTCTAAGTGAATGAGCAAAAGAGCATACAGCACCTGGTATTCCCAGGCGGTCTCCCATCCAAGTACTAACCAGGCCCGACCCTGCTTAGCTTCCGAGATCAGACGAGATCGGGCGTTGCCAGGCTGGTATGGCCGTACGAAATAAGTTGACAACCATATGCTACTTATCCATATACAGATTTAGCAATTGACAATGCAAGGTAGTCTCTCTCTCTCTCTCTCTCTCGTGTCAAAATGAAAACAGCTTCCAGCCCCTTTCATGAAGGACTACTTGTGCATATTGCAAGATGTCAGTTTCTAAGTGAATGAGCAAAAGAGCATACAGCACCTGGTATTCCCAGGCGGTCTCCCATCCAAGTACTAACCAGGCCCGACCCTGCTTAGCTTCCGAGATCAGACGAGATCGGGCGTTGCCAGGCTGGTATGGCCGTACGAAATAAGTTGACAACCATAGGCTACTTATCCATATACAGATTTAGCAATTGACAATGCAAGGTAGTCTCTCTCTCTCTCTCTCTCTCTCTCTCTCTCTCTCTCTCTCTCTCTCTCTCTCTCTCTCTCTCTCTCTCTCTCTCTCTCTCTCTCTCTCGTGTCAAAATGAAAACAGCTTCCAGCCCCTTTCATGAAGGACTACTTGTGCATATTGCAAGATTTCAGTTTCTAAGTGAATGAGCAAAAGAGCAGACAGCACCTGGTATTCCCAGGCGGTCTCCCATCCAAGTACTAACCAGGCCCGACCCTGCTTAGCTTCCGAGATCAGACGAGATCGGGCGTTGCCAGGCTGGTATGGCCGTACCAAATAAGTTGACAACCAAAGGCTACTTATCCATATACAGATTTAGCAATTGACAATGCAAGGTAGTCTCTCTCTCTCTCTCTCTCGTGTCAAAATGAAAACAGCTTCCAGCCCCTTTCATGAAGGACTACTTGTGCATATTGCAAGATGTCAGTTTCTAAGTGAATGAGCAAAAGAGCATACAGCACCTGGTATTCCCAGGCGGTCTCCCATCCAAGTACTAACCAGGCCCGACCCTGCTTAGCTTCCGAGATCAGACGAGATCGGGCGTTGCCAGGCTGGTATGGCCGTACGAAATAAGTTGACAACCATAGGCTACTTATCCATATACAGATTTAGCAATTGACAATGCAAGGTGGTCTCTCTCTCTCTCTCTCGTGTCAAAATGAAAACAGCTTCCAGCCCCTTTCATGAAGGACTACTTGTGCATATTGCAAGATTTCAGTTTCTAAGTGAATGAGCAAAAGAGCAGACAGCACCTGGTATTCCCAGGCGGTCTCCCATCCAAGTACTAACCAGGCCCGACCCTGCTTAGCTTCCGAGATCAGACGAGATCGGGCGTTGCCAGGCTGGTATGGCCGTACCAAATAAGTTGACAACCAAAGGCTACTTATCCATATACAGATTTAGCAATTGACAATGCAAGGTAGTCTCTCTCTCTCTCTCTCTCGTGTCAAAATGAAAACAGCTTCCAGCCCCTTTCATGAAGGACTACTTGTGCATATTGCAAGATGTCAGTTTCTAAGTGAATGAGCAAAAGAGCATACAGCACCTGGTATTCCCAGGCGGTCTCCCATCCAAGTACTAACCAGGCCCGACCCTGCTTAGCTTCCGAGATCAGACGAGATCGGGCGTTGCCAGGCTGGTATGGCCGTACGAAATAAGTTGACAACCATAGGCTACTTATCCATATACAGATTTAGCAATTGACAATGCAAGGTGGTCTCTCTCTCTCTCTTGTGTCAAAATGAAAACAGCTTCCAGCCCCTTTCATGAAGGACTACTTGTGCATATTGCAAGATTTCAGTTTCTAAGTGAATGAGCAAAAGAGCATACAGCACCTGGTATTCCCAGGCGGTCTCCCATCCAAGTACTAACCAGGCCCGACCCTGCTTAGCTTCCGAGATCAGACGAGATCGGGCGTTGCCAGGCTGGTATGGCCGTACGAAATAAGTTGACAACCATATGCTACTTATCCATATACAGATTTAGCAATTGACAATGCAAGGTAGTCTCTCTCTCTCTCTCTCTCTCGTGTCAAAATGAAAACAGCTTCCAGCCCCTTTCATGAAGGACTACTTGTGCATATTGCAAGATGTCAGTTTCTAAGTGAATGAGCAAAAGAGCATACAGCACCTGGTATTCCCAGGCGGTCTCCCATCCAAGTACTAACCAGGCCCGACCCTGCTTAGCTTCCGAGATCAGACGAGATCGGGCGTTGCCAGGCTGGTATGGCCGTACGAAATAAGTTGACAACCATAGGCTACTTATCCATATACAGATTTAGCAATTGACAATGCAAGGTAGTCTCTCTCTCTCTCTCTCTCTCTCTCTCTCTCTCTCTCTCTCTCTCTCTCTCTCTCTCGTGTCAAAATGAAAACAGCTTCCAGCCCCTTTCATGAAGGACTACTTGTGCATATTGCAAGATGTCAGTTTCTAAGTGAATGAGCAAAAGAGCATACAGCACCTGGTATTCCCAGGCGGTCTCCCATCCAAGTACTAACCAGGCCCGACCCTGCTTAGCTTCCGAGATCAGACGAGATCGGGCGTTGCCAGGCTGGTATGGCCGTACGAAATAAGTTGACAACCATAGGCTACTTATCCATATACAGATTTAGCAATTGACAATGCAAGGTAGTCTCTCTCTCTCTCTCGTGTCAAAATGAAAACAGCTTCCAGCCCCTTTCATGAAGGACTACTTGTGCATATTGCAAGATTTCAGTTTCTAAGTGAATGAGCAAAAGAGCATACAGCACCTGGTATTCCCAGGCGGTCTCCCATCCAAGTACTAACCAGGCCCGACCCTGCTTAGCTTCCGAGATCAGACGAGATCGGGCGTTGCCAGGCTGGTATGGCCGTACGAAATAAGTTGACAACCATAGGCTACTTATCCATATACAGATTTAGCAATTGACAATGCAAGGTGGTCTCTCTCTCTCTCTCTCGTGTCAAAATGAAAACAGCTTCCAGCCCCTTTCATGAAGGACTACTTGTGCATATTGCAAGATTTCAGTTTCTAAGTGAATGAGCAAAAGAGCATACAGCACCTGGTATTCCCAGGCGGTCTCCCATCCAAGTACTAACCAGGCCCGACCCTGCTTAGCTTCCGAGATCAGACGAG
>NC_140385.1:14500000-14507500 GCF_054491055.1 Hypomesus nipponensis
TCTCCCATCCAAGTACTAACCAGGCCCGACCCTGCTTAGCTTCCGAGATCAGACGAGATCGGGCGTTGCCAGGCTGGTATGGCCGTACGAAATAAGTTGACAACCATAGGCTACTTATCCATATACAGATTTAGCAATTGACAATGCAAGGTAGTCTCTCTCTCTCTCTCTCTCTCTCGTGTCAAAATGAAAACAGCTTCCAGCCCCTTTCATGAAGGACTACTTGTGCATATTGCAAGATGTCAGTTTCTAAGTGAATGAGCAAAAGAGCATACAGCACCTGGTATTCCCAGGCGGTCTCCCATCCAAGTACTAACCAGGCCCGACCCTGCTTAGCTTCCGAGATCAGACGAGATCGGGCGTTGCCAGGCTGGTATGGCCGTACCAAATAAGTTGACAACCATAGGCTACTTATCCATATACAGATTTAGCAATTGACAATGCAAGGTAGTCTCTCTCTCTCTCTCTCTCTCTCTCTCTCTCTCGTGTCAAAATGAAAACAGCTTCCAGCCCCTTTCATGAAGGACTACTTGTGCATATTGCAAGATGTCAGTTTCTAAGTGAATGAGCAAAAGAGCATACAGCACCTGGTATTCCCAGGCGGTTGAACAGCCAAGTCCCTACTAGCGGCCAATGGTTGAGCAGAGCTGAGCAGAGTTGAGCAGAAATTAGCCAATCATTGAGCCATGTTGAGCGAGCCCTTTGCTCAACAGGCCAATCAGGCTCAGGTTTGTCCGTGACGTCAAACTAGGGTCGTCTGTATTTGAAAAACAATGGCGGCGTCTGGTAACAGGCGAATACAGTAATATACAGTTAATGCTCTCGTTTCTCTAAGGTAAGTTCAAATTTCTTAATTCTTGGCTCTTTTGGTAAGTAATTTGAAGGTGCATGTAACTAGCTAGGTGTCAGTTTTGCCATGTTGAATGATTCTCTGAAAATCGGCAAAAACGCCATTGTTTAAGCTACATATGAACCGGAGATCCAGCTAGCACTACATTTAATGCTCTCGTTTCTCTCATTTTCGTTCAAATTTCTTAATTCTTGGCTCTTTTGGTAAGTAATTTGGAGGTGCATGTAACTAGCTAGGTGTCAGTTTTGCCATGTTGAATGATTCTCTGAAAATCGGCAAAAACGCCATTGTTTAAGCTACATATGAACCGGAGATCCAGCTAGCACTACATTTAATGCTCTCGTTTCTCTCATTTTCGTTCAAATTTCTTAATTCTTGGCTCCTTTTGTAGGTAATTCGGGGGTGCATCTAGCTAGCTAGATGTCAGTTTTGCTTTGTTGATTTATTCTCTGAAAAATGGCAAAAACGCTATTGTTTAAGCTACACATGAACCGGAGATCTAGCTACATTTAATGCTCTCGTTTCTCTCATTTTCGTTCAAATTTCTTAATTCTTGGCTCCTTTTGTAGGTAATTCGGGGGTGCATCTAGCTAGCTAGATGTCAGTTTTGCTGTGTTGATTTATTCTCTGAAAAATTGCAAAAACGCTATTGTTTAAGCTACATATGAACCGGAGATCCAGCTACATTTAATGCTCTCGTTTCTCTCATTTTCGTTAAAATTTCTTAATTCTTGGCTCCTTTTGTAGGTAATTCGGGGGTGCATCTAGCTAGCTAGATGTCAGTTGTGCTGTGTTGATTGATTCTCTAAAAAACTGCAAAAACGCCATTGTTTACACATGCGGATTATACATGTTCCTCTTGTCATTAAATATGAGCTAGTTTTTCACTTTGATCAATAATCTGGTAGCTTTGCTGCAATATTTAGGTATGAGGTACGTGTTTTGGGTGTGTGACTTGTCTGCTGTGCAGTTTGAAACGGATTTGTAGCATGGATTTATATTGTTTGTGTACATGTAACTGCTGATTTTGGATAGGGAGAAGTTTAAGTTTTCTATTCCTGTTTCCACAGGTCCCAAGTTTCCTGCTTGAAACATGGAGAAGTGTAACGTGTGTAGCAAAAGTTTCACTTTAAAATCAAATTTGACACGACACATGAAGACCCATTTCGCCAAGGAAAACAAGTGTGATGTTTGTGGGAAAGAATTCACTTTCAAGCATCAGTTACAGTCCCACCTCAAGCAACACCAGTACCCGAAGATCCCTTTGTACAGGCCGGGAGAGGCAAGGCTGCACTGTACGGAGGAAGCCAAGAGCGTAGCTGACCATGTGGCCAATGCACCCTGCGTAGCAATAGACCCCACATGGCTGAATCCTGAAACGGCAGAGGCGGAGGCGAAGAAATCTGGAGGGGAGATGTGGATAGCCCAGTTGGTCTGTACATTTGGAAGGTACGCCGGGCAATCCTTCAAATGGTTACTTGAAAACGACATAGGATGGGTTGTGTGGTTGCTCGCCGAGTACTGCTTGAAGGGGGAGCAGAACGACTTGCTCAAGTGGGAAAAGACACGGCTGCTTGAATTTGTCAAGGAGTTCCCTTCGGTGACTTGTCATCTTGACAAGAGGTTGGAGGTAAGATGACTGAGTGAATGTCTTGTCTTTAGATGCTTTCACAATCAATTACTGTTTTGTTGATGAATAGAATTAGCACCTATGATCACCGTCATCACAAAGGCATTTACTATACATTTCTTGTAGAAACAGAAAACAGAGAAGATAGAAAGAAAGAAAGAAGGCTGAGTGCACTGCCTCCAGGTTAGAGCAGGATCCCAACTATGCAACTGATGCTGAACTGTTGACTGCTGCAGGTAGGTAATTGTTAGGTGAATTCTCAGTATGAAGTCAGGCTGAAAAGAGTCACGACAACGGAAAGGAGTCGACTTTGGTTTATTAGTCAAGCTGTCCGGATCAAATCATCAGTTCAGGACAAACTGAGAGCATGAATGAAAACCCTGTCTCTCATGACATGCTGAAATACAGTAGCTGGAAAGTACATATATAGAATGCACAGAATCATTTCCTTAAAGGCTCTCAGTGGTCAGTGCATTGATACCGTAAAAGAGGCAACAGTCGAACGAGTCCCTTATACAATATTACATAATTAATGTACATGTATTATTTATACATTGTGTTCTTCTATTATTCAAACTAAATTGATGCCAAAAGTGTTTTGGTCTAATGACATGTATCTACTAAATGGAATGTATTATTATAAAGCACTAAATGCAATTTCTGTGTGTCTCTTCAGAAAAACTCCTTCACGAGTCCGAGGTGCCTGTCTCCACACAGCTTACCACCTGGGGAAAGCTCAAACCAGGGGAAAACAGACCCAGCACATCTCAAGCAGAGGCCTTTTTCTCAGACTCTGGGGGCGTAGTGCTGGAGGGATGGCAGAGATACTGGGACCAACCACCTGCATCTGCTCAAGCCCTTGGTATGGCAGCTCCGAATGTCAAGTGGCTTAAACAAGACGAGACTTACGGTCTTTTCGAACGCTCAACCACGTACAGGAACGCCAGCGGAGAGACAGTGGAGAGAAAGCTGTTGAAGAAAAAGATGGAGTTCCACCCACCTCCTCTACCTACATCTGTCAAGGGAGCGGTGCCCAACACGCTGGCTTTTTTCACAACTGATACCTTCTTCTGGAGACCAGTCGGTGTCATGCAAGCCAAGATCCGCTGTCCCAACACAGACTGCTGTGCACCGCCAGGGGAATACCTGGAGTTGAAGGGCTTTGGCAGCTATGCTCGGCAAGTGTGCGGGATGAAGAACTACTACACCCTGTTGACCGAGAAGCTGAAGTGTCCATTTTGTGAAAAGGTGAGGCAGCCAGATAGAGGAGATGCACAACAGTACCTGTGGATGGCATACAGTCCCAAAATATTGATGAAGCTTGCCCCAGCCATCAGGTGCATGTTCCCTGCCATTCTGTGTGGTAAGCGTGCCATTGACAGAGGCGTGGTCACCCTGCTAGGCGACCGGCTAAACTCCACGTCCATGAGTAAGGTGCAAAGACTCTTGCAGCAGGGCCATGATGAGTGGTATCTGGAGCGCCGCGACCTATACCAGACCCTCCTGTATGAGGCACACACTGCAGGAATTCTGCCCTATGTTAAAGCTGCTGGCAGCTACACCCCTCCTCTCCCCAAGTCCCCCCTCCCATGTCCTGCTGTCTTGAGGCGCGCACACCTCATTGCAGAGATGGAGATGATTCCAGTGTACAGGGCCTCCATCCTCAGCACAACTGGAGAAATACTCTGCATCGATGGCACAAAAAAGGTTTGTATATAATATCACTTTGATCAGTATTCTGTCATACTCATGAACTCACTAGTTCTTGATGATTGAATTGTGCATTATGATTTATAAAGAAACAATGTGTTTTTTAGATCCTCAAGAAGATATACGGTAATGGCCAGGACACCATGCAGTATGTCACCAGTGTATTAAACGAGTGGGGCCAGTTTGTGACAACAGTGGTCGTGGCAGCAGAGTCTGAGGGGTGCTACAGGCGTATGGCAAGAGGCCTGATTGCCAGGTTTCGGCGTGCCAAGGCTCCAGCGCCCAAAATAATCTATGCAGACAACAACTGCTGTCGGTAAATTAAACAACAATTATTTATAATGATAACACTAATGAGGAAATTGATCATTAAATTCATTGACTTTTCTACATGTAGCACAAGTGATGCAACAAACGTTGATATCATTTCAGTGACAGTGGGTCATCGTTTCTTGAGACCCTGTTCCATGACTGGGTTCAGGAGGGCACCATGGTCAGACTGGATGTCCGACACTGGCTGCACCGCTGGGAAGCAGTCGTCATCAAACAGAGCCATGCAAAGTACGGCGTCTTCATGAGTGCCTTGGCAGGGGCAGTGATGGCCTACAACAGGGACGACATGATGCTGCTGGTCCAGGCAGTCAGGAATGGCAACCCTGACCTTTACACCAACCTTGCTGAAGAGGAAATGATCCATTTCCTCAAGCCTCACCAGGTGAAGGCCTACGTCAGACGCATCACCCGAGGTGTTGAGGTATGTTTTAAAGAAATCTATGCATGAGTAACATAAGTATGAAGCATCTGTCACCTTTGTTAAAATCTTCCTTACTGTACTGAATTACGATAAAATCTAATCATGAAAGATACATATACAATCATTAGAAATGAGCACAACAAAACGTTTCCATTTTTGAAATGTGATTTTGAATTATTGAAATGGCATTGAATGTTACAGGAGACTGCGTCTGTGGTGGAGGCCATCATTGCCGAGTTCAAGGGACCAGCTGGCCTTGATATTGATGGAATCCACCTCTTCAAGTCAGCAGAGGCAGTCGATGCTCACTGGACAAACGCAAGCAAGCATCTCAGTTGTATGCAGGTGAGTTTATGACTTTGTAGTTAATCCTAAAGTTCTTTCTTTATCTAGACATTGTAAAATCATCTTGACATGCTTGGCAATGTGATGTGTTCTACAGGATCCTCCTGGTATACAGCTCTATGTGTCCGTGAAGGAAGTGGTGCTGAACGGTGTTCAGTTGAACAAGTACAGGTGCCGACGAGGCAGTAACTCTTTGGAGGGGTTGCATGCACACCTGTACAATGCCGTTCCTTCAAAGAGATGTGGAATTCTGCCATTCCAAGTAAATTATGAAATATAAACACTCCTTCATAGCAAATGTTCTATTTATAATCCATGATACATGTTTTCCATAGCTTTGATACATCATCCCTCCTAATTGTATATATTTTCTGTAACACATATACATGGTCATGTGTTTCAGGTCTATCTTATCACATTTGCTGTGCAGTGGAACAGCCGTATGGAATCACTCCGTGTTGCTGGTGGCAAGGGGCGGCAGACGACCTGTATGGATGCTAGGCAGATCCAGCGCATGAACCGGCAGGCTGAACTGCTCTTTGGCAAAGACCACGTGCTGGAGCCCAACTTCTTTGCTCCACTGCCCTACCCAGAGAAGTACGACAGCCCAGAGGAGGAGGAACTTCTCGGCGTGGAGTATGCCGCATGCCAGTCCACCGACTTCACTGCCGGGGATTACTATGCAGAAAAGAGTAAAGTCACACAGTACAGCACTTACTTATAAAGCAATGATGTTACCCATGTTTCCATACCCACTCCTTTCTGTCAACACTGTTTTAACTGTCCTGACACATTTGTTGTTTATACGTTACATATTTGCAGTTGAAGAAGAGCAGTCTCGTGACGTTGAGGAGTCTCATGAAGGTGATCGTGAGGAGTCGGCTGAACCGAGCAAAGAGGAGTCAGAAGATGAGGGTGTTGACGTGTGGTCAGATTCAGGGGAGGATCACATGGACACCATCAGTAGGGCACATGTCAGCCTTACACAAGTAGAGCAGGTGGAGGAAGAGGATAGCCCTGCACTGCAGGATGTCCTGATGAAACAGAGTCATATGCATCTGCCAGGATTGGAGGAAGTAGAAGCACTGGCCTTGCTGCTTCTGGAACTGGCAGACAATAGTGACCAGCACCTAGTACCTGCCAAGCTGAGGCAGAAGATTGTAGCTGCTACTGGTTCCCTTCAAGACCACGACAAGACCGCTTCGAGCTTTGTTAAAAAGTACGAGTCCAGATGGGGCTTCACCCTGTTTGGACGGTGTCTGGGGGCAGACACACCCGAGAACAGGGCAGCTCAGAAGACCAAGTTCAGCTGGATGCGTTACCCTCAGGCAGCACAGGTGACCGAGGACACCCGACTCTTGTACTTGGTCATAAAGATGCTGAAAAACCGTCCACCAGCCAGTCTCCAATCCAGCACCAGTAAAGTGAATACTGCTATAAAAGCGCAGTACAAGAGGATTGTGGATCGAGTTAGGGACGATCCCATTCTGAGCAACCTGTCCATTCCCTTGCCAAACCTTAACGCCAAGTCAATCTCCAACTTCAACAGAAAGGAAGAGAAAAAGGCCAACTACTGGGCGACAGTTGTGCCCAAGGTGAAAGTCCACAAGCGAGTACTGTCTTATGACCCCATGCCAGAGGCACCTAATCTGCCGACAACCCTACCGGTTCCAGCTCGAGCTCAGGTACAATACGAAAACCTGGATCACCTGGCTGGGGAAAGGCGTGGTGCAAAGCGAAGGTAAGTACATTCTTTCACAAGTATACTTAACCACCAATTTACGTAGTTGAATGCTTACACTATCCTGTCACTCCCCACATGTTATTGCAGGCTGGAAGTGAAGAAACCAGCAGAGCAGGGGAACAAGCCCATCCAGCCCAAGCCTGCCACGTACATCCCGCCTCGAGTGTCTGCAGCACCAGTACTGCTGGTGGTCCCGGCACAGCCACGGGCTCCATCCATGATGCTGCCGGGGACATCCTGCAGTCAGGGCAGTGCTGACTTTATTTCAGCAGCACCGCCACCTGTACCTGTGTCCAAACCAGCCAAGCCTCATAGATCCTTGAGGCCATGCGGGGCGTGCCAGGTACCCAATTGTGGGGGGCAGCGTAAGAGATACACACCCTCAAAAGATAAGGTTTCTGGAAGCAACCAGAAAATCTTTACGTTCTGCCCTGTAACCAGAAAGGCCACCACTTTGGGTTTTGAAG
>NC_140385.1:14530000-14535000 GCF_054491055.1 Hypomesus nipponensis
CGTTGCCAGGCTGGTATGGCCGTACGAAATAAGTTGACAACCATAGGCTACTTATCCATATACAGATTTAGCAATTGACAATGCAAGGTAGTCTCTCTCTCTCGTGTCAAAATGAAAACAGCTTCCAGCCCCTTTCATGAAGGACTACTTGTGCATATTGCAAGATTTCAGTTTCTAAGTGAATGAGCAAAAGAGCATACAGCACCTGGTATTCCCAGGCGGTCTCCCATCCAAGTACTAACCAGGCCCGACCCTGCTTAGCTTCCGAGATCAGGCGTTGCCAGGCTGGTATGGCCGTACGAAATAAGTTGACAACCATAGGCTACTTATCCATATACAGATTTAGCAATTGACAATGCAAGGTGGTCTCTCTCTCTCTCTCTCGTGTCAAAATGAAAACAGCTTCCAGCCCCTTTCATGAAGGACTACTTGTGCATATTGCAAGATTTCAGTTTCTAAGTGAATGAGCAAAAGAGCATACAGCACCTGGTATTCCCAGGCGGTCTCCCATCCAAGTACTAACCAGGCCCGACCCTGCTTAGCTTCCGAGATCAGACGAGATCGGGCGTTGCCAGGCTGGTATGGCCGTACGAAATAAGTTGACAACCATAGGCTACTTATCCATATACAGATTTAGCAATTGACAATGCAAGGTAGTCTCTCTCTATCTCTCTCTCTCTCTCTCTCGTGTCAAAATGAAAACAGCTTCCAGCCCCTTTCATGAAGGACTACTTGTGCATATTGCAAGATGTCAGTTTCTAAGTGAATGAGCAAAAGAGCATACAGCACCTGGTATTCCCAGGCGGTCTCCCATCCAATTACTAACCAGACCCGACCCTGCTTAGCTTCCGAGATCAGACGAGATCGGGCGTTGCCAGGCTGGTATGGCCGTACAAAATAAGTTGACAACCATAGGCTACTTATCCATATACAGATTTAGCAATTGACAATGCAAGGTGGTCTCTCCCTCTCTCTCTCTCTCTCTCGTGTCAAAATGAAAACAGCTTCCAGCCCCTTTCATGAAGGACTACTTGTGCATATTGCAAGATTTCAGTTTCTAAGTGAATGAGCAAAAGAGCATACAGCACCTGGTATTCCCAGGCGGTCTCCCATCCAAGTACTAACCAGGCCCGACCCTGCTTAGCTTCCGAGATCAGACGAGATCGGGCGTTGCCAGGCTGGTATGGCCGTACAAAATAAGTTGACAACCATAGGCTACTTATCCATATACAGATTTAGCAATTGACAATGCAAGGTGGTCTCTCTCTCTCTCTCTCTCTCTCTCTCTCTCTCTCGTGTCAAAATGAAAACAGCTTCCAGCCCCTTTCATGAAGGACTACTTGTGCATATTGCAAGATTTCAGTTTCTAAGTGAATGAGCAAAAGAGCATACAGCACCTGGTATTCCCAGGCGGTCTCCCATCCAAGTACTAACCAGGCCCGACCCTGCTTAGCTTCCGAGATCAGACGAGATCGGGCGTTGCCAGGCTGGTATGGCCGTACTAAATAAGTTGACAACCATAGGCTACTTATCCATATACAGATTTAGCAATTGACAATGCAAGGTGGTCTCTCTCTCTCTCTCGTGTCAAAATGAAAACAGCTTCCAGCCCCTTTCATGAAGGACTACTTGTGCATATTGCAAGATTTCAGTTTCTAAGTGAATGAGCAAAAGAGCATACAGCACCTGGTATTCCCAGGCGGTCTCCCATCCAAGTACTAACCAGGCCCGACCCTGCTTAGCTTCCGAGATCAGACGAGATCGGGCGTTGCCAGGCTGGTATGGCCGTACGAAATAAGTTGACAACCATAGGCTACTTATCCATATACAGATTTAGCAATTGACAATGCAAGGTAGTCTCTCTCTCTCTCTCTCTCTCTCGTGTCAAAATGAAAACAGCTTCCAGCCCCTTTAATGAAGGACTACTTGTGCATATTGCAAGATTTCAGTTTCTAAGTGAATGAGCAAAAGAGCATACAGCACCTGGTATTCCCAGGCGGTCTCCCATCCAAGTACTAACCAGGCCCGACCCTGCTTAGCTTCCGAGATCAGACGAGATCGGGCGTTGCCAGGCTGGTATGGCCGTACGAAATAAGTTGACAACCATAGGCTACTTATCCATATACAGATTTAGCAATTGACAATGCAAGGTGGTCTCTCTCTCTCTCTCTCTCTCTCTCTCGTGTCAAAATGAAAACAGCTTCCAGCCCCTTTCATGAAGGACTACTTGTGCATATTGCAAGATGTCAGTTTATAAGTGAATGAGCAAAAGAGCATACAGCACCTGGTATTCCCAGGCGGTCTCCCATCCAATTACTAACCAGGCCCAACCCTGCTTAGCTTCCGAGATCAGACGAGATCAGGCGTTGCCAGGCTGGTATGGCCGTACAAAATAAGTTGACAACCATAGGCTACTTATCCATATACAGATTTAGCAATTGACAATGCAAGGTAGTCTCTCTCTCTCTCTCGTGTCAAAATGAAAACAGCTTCCAGCCCCTTTCATGAAGGACTACTTGTGCATATTGCAAGATTTCAGTTTCTAAGTGAATGAGCAAAAGAGCATACAGCACCTGGTATTCCCAGGCGGTCTCCCATCCAAGTACTAACCAGGCCCGACCCTGCTTAGCTTCCGAGATCAGATGAGATCGGGCGTTGCCAGGCTGGTATGGCCGTACGAAATAAGTTGACAACCATAGGCTACTTATCCATATACAGATTTAGCAATTGACAATGCAAGGTGGTCTCTCTCTCTCTCTCTCTCTCTCGTGTCAAAATGAAAACAGCTTCCAGCCCCTTTCATGAAGGACTACTTGTGCATATTGCAAGATGTCAGTTTCTAAGTGAATGAGCAAAAGAGCATACAGCACCTGGTATTCCCAGGCGGTCTCCCATCCAAGTACTAACCAGGCCCGACCCTGCTTAGCTTCCGAGATCAGACGAGATTGGGCGTTGCCAGGCTGGTATGGCCGTACAAAATAAGTTGACAACCATAGGCTACTTATCCATATACAGATTTAGCAGTTGACAATGCAAGGTAGTCTCTCTCTATCTCTCTCTCTCTCTCTCGTGTCAAAATGAAAACAGCTTCCAGCCCCTTTCATGAAGGACTACTTGTGCATATTGCAAGATGTCAGTTTCTAAGTGAATGAGCAAAAGAGCATACAGCACCTGGTATTCCCAGGCGGTCTCCCATCCAAGTACTAACCAGGCCCGACCCTGCTTAGCTTCCGAGATCAGACGAGATCGGGCGTTGCCAGGCTGGTATGGCCGTACAAAATAAGTTGACAACCATAGGCTACTTATCCATATACAGATTTAGCAATTGACAATGCAAGGTGGTCTCTCTCTCTCTCTCTCTCTCTCTCTCTCGTGTCAAAATGAAAACAGCTTCCAGCCCCTTTCATGAAGGACTACTTGTGCATATTGCAAGATTTCAGTTTCTAAGTGAATGAGCAAAAGAGCATACAGCACCTGGTATTCCCAGGCGGTCTCCCATCCAAGTACTAACCAGGCCCGACCCTGCTTAGCTTCCGAGATCAGACGAGATCGGGCGTTGCCAGGCTGGTATGGCCGTACTAAATAAGTTGACAACCATAGGCTACTTATCCATATACAGATTTAGCAATTGACAATGCAAGGTGGTCTCTCTCTCTCTCTCGTGTCAAAATGAAAACAGCTTCCAGCCCCTTTCATGAAGGACTACTTGTGCATATTGCAAGATTTCAGTTTCTAAGTGAATGAGCAAAAGAGCATACAGCACCTGGTATTCCCAGGCGGTCTCCCATCCAAGTACTAACCAGGCCCGACCCTGCTTAGCTTCCGAGATCAGACGAGATCGGGCGTTGCCAGGCTGGTATGGCCGTACGAAATAAGTTGACAACCATAGGCTACTTATCCATATACAGATTTAGCAATTGACAATGCAAGGTAGTCTCTCTCTCTCTCTCTCTCGTGTCAAAATGAAAACAGCTTCCAGCCCCTTTCATGAAGGACTACTTGTGCATATTGCAAGATTTCAGTTTCTAAGTGAATGAGCAAAAGAGCATACAGCACCTGGTATTCCCAGGCGGTCTCCCATCCAAGTACTAACCAGGCCCGACCCTGCTTAGCTTCCGAGATCAGACGAGATCGGGCGTTGCCAGGCTGGTATGGCCGTACTAAATAAGTTGACAACCATAGGCTACTTATCCATATACAGATTTAGCAATTGACAATGCAAGGTGGTCTCTCTCTCTCTCTCGTGTCAAAATGAAAACAGCTTCCAGCCCCTTTCATGAAGGACTACTTGTGCATATTGCAAGATTTCAGTTTCTAAGTGAATGAGCAAAAGAGCATACAGCACCTGGTATTCCCAGGCGGTCTCCCATCCAAGTACTAACCAGGCCCGACCCTGCTTAGCTTCCGAGATCAGACGAGATCGGGCGTTGCCAGGCTGGTATGGCCGTACGAAATAAGTTGACAACCATAGGCTACTTATCCATATACAGATTTAGCAATTGACAATGCAAGGTAGTCTCTCTCTCTCTCTCTCTCGTGTCAAAATGAAAACAGCTTCCAGCCCCTTTCATGAAGGACTACTTGTGCATATTGCAAGATTTCAGTTTCTAAGTGAATGAGCAAAAGAGCATACAGCACCTGGTATTTCCAGGCGGTCTCCCATCCAAGTACTAACCAGGCCCGACCCTGCTTAGCTTCCGAGATCAGACGAGATCGGGCGTTGCCAGGCTGGTATGGCCGTACGAAATAAGTTGACAACCATAGGCTACTTATCCATATACAGATTTAGCAATTGACAATGCAAGGTGGTCTCTCTCTCTCTCTCTCTCTCTCTCTCGTGTCAAAATGAAAACAGCTTCCAGCCCCTTTCATGAAGGACTACTTGTGCATATTGCAAGATGTCAGTTTATAAGTGAATGAGCAAAAGAGCATACAGCACCTGGTATTCCCAGGCGGTCTCCCATCCAATTACTAACCAGGCCCAACCCTGCTTAGCTTCC
>NC_140385.1:14540000-14542500 GCF_054491055.1 Hypomesus nipponensis
TCTAAGTGAATGAGCAAAAGAGCATACAGCACCTGGTATTCCCAGGCGGTCTCCCATCCAAGTACTAACCAGGCCCGACCCTGCTTAGCTTCCGAGATCAGACGAGATCGGGCGTTGCCAGGCTGGTATGGCCGTACGAAATAAGTTGACAACCATAGGCTACTTATCCATATACAGATTTAGCAATTGACAATGCAAGGTGGTCTCTCTCTCTCTCTCTCTCTCTCTCGTGTCAAAATGAAAACAGCTTCCAGCCCCTTTCATGAAGGACTACTTGTGCATATTGCAAGATTTCAGTTTCTAAGTGAATGAGCAAAAGAGCATACAGCACCTGGTATTCCCAGGCGGTCTCCCATCCAAGTACTAACCAGGCCCGACCCTGCTTAGCTTCCGAGATCAGACGAGATCGGGCGTTGCCAGGCTGGTATGGCCGTACGAAATAAGTTGACAACCATAGGCTACTTATCCATATACAGATTTAGCAATTGACAATGCAAGGTAGTCTCTCTCTATCTCTCTCTCTCTCTCTCGTGTCAAAATGAAAACAGCTTCCAGCCCCTTTCATGAAGGACTACTTGTGCATATTGCAAGATGTCAGTTTCTAAGTGAATGAGCAAAAGAGCATACAGCACCTGGTATTCCCAGGCGGTCTCCCATCCAATTACTAACCAGACCCGACCCTGCTTAGCTTCCGAGATCAGACGAGATCGGGCGTTGCCAGGCTGGTATGGCCGTACAAAATAAGTTGACAACCATAGGCTACTTATCCATATACAGATTTAGCAATTGACAATGCAAGGTGGTCTCTCCCTCTCTCTCTCTCTCTCTCTCTCGTGTCAAAATGAAAACAGCTTCCAGCCCCTTTCATGAAGGACTACTTGTGCATATTGCAAGATTTCAGTTTCTAAGTGAATGAGCAAAAGAGCATACAGCACCTGGTATTCCCAGGCGGTCTCCCATCCAAGTACTAACCAGGCCCGACCCTGCTTAGCTTCCGAGATCAGACGAGATCGGGCGTTGCCAGGCTGGTATGGCCGTACAAAATAAGTTGACAACCATAGGCTACTTATCCATATACAGATTTAGCAATTGACAATGCAAGGTGGTCTCTCTCTCTCTCTCTCTCTCTCTCGTGTCAAAATGAAAACAGCTTCCAGCCCCTTTCATGAAGGACTACTTGTGCATATTGCAAGATTTCAGTTTCTAAGTGAATGAGCAAAAGAGCATACAGCACCTGGTATTCCCAGGCGGTCTCCCATCCAAGTACTAACCAGGCCCGACCCTGCTTAGCTTCCGAGATCAGACGAGATCGGGCGTTGCCAGGCTGGTATGGCCGTACGAAATAAGTTGACAACCATAGGCTACTTATCCATATACAGATTTAGCAATTGACAATGCAAGGTAGTCTCTCTCTCTCTCTCTCTCTCTCTCTCGTGTCAAAATGAAAACAGCTTCCAGCCCCTTTCATGAAGGACTACTTGTGCATATTGCAAGATGTCAGTTTCTAAGTGAATGAGCAAAAGAGCATACAGCACCTGGTATTCCCAGGCGGTCTCCCATCCAATTACTAACCAGACCCGACCCTGCTTAGCTTCCGAGATCAGACGAGATCGGGCGTTGCCAGGCTGGTATGGCCGTACAAAATAAGTTGACAACCATAGGCTACTTATCCATATACAGATTTAGCAATTGACAATGCAAGGTGGTCTCTCCCTCTCTCTCTCTCTCTCTCTCTCGTGTCAAAATGAAAACAGCTTCCAGCCCCTTTCATGAAGGACTACTTGTGCATATTGCAAGATTTCAGTTTCTAAGTGAATGAGCAAAAGAGCATACAGCACCTGGTATTCCCAGGCGGTCTCCCATCCAAGTACTAACCAGGCCCGACCCTGCTTAGCTTCCGAGATCAGACGAGATCGGGCGTTGCCAGGCTGGTATGGCCGTACAAAATAAGTTGACAACCATAGGCTACTTATCCATATACAGATTTAGCAATTGACAATGCAAGGTGGTCTCTCTCTCTCTCTCTCTCTCTCGTGTCAAAATGAAAACAGCTTCCAGCCCCTTTCATGAAGGACTACTTGTGCATATTGCAAGATTTCAGTTTCTAAGTGAATGAGCAAAAGAGCATACAGCACCTGGTATTCCCAGGCGGTCTCCCATCCAAGTACTAACCAGGCCCGACCCTGCTTAGCTTCCGAGATCAGGCGTTGCCAGGCTGGTATGGCCGTACTAAATAAGTTGACAACCATAGGCTACTTATCCATATACAGATTTAGCAATTGACAATGCAAGGTAGTCTCTCTCTCTCTCTCTCTCTCTCTCTCTCTCTCTCTCTCTCTCTCTCTCTCTCTCTCTCTCTCTCTCGTGTCAAAATGAAAACAGCTTCCAGCCCCTTTCATGAAGGACTACTTGTGCATATTGCAAGATGTCAGTTTATAAGTGAATGAGCAAAAGAGCATACAGCACCTGGTATTCCCAGGCGGTCTCCCATCCAATTACT
>NC_140385.1:14547500-14552500 GCF_054491055.1 Hypomesus nipponensis
GCAAGATTTCAGTTTCTAAGTGAATGAGCAAAAGAGCATACAGCACCTGGTATTCCCAGGCGGTCTCCCATCCAAGTACTAACCAGGCCCGACCCTGCTTAGCTTCCGAGATCGGGCGTTGCCAGGCTGGTATGGCCGTACGAAATAAGTTGACAACCATAGGCTACTTATCCATATACAGATTTAGCAATTGACAATGCAAGGTGGTCTCTCTCTCTCTCTCTCTCTCTCGTGTCAAAATGAAAACAGCTTCCAGCCCCTTTCATGAAGGACTACTTGTGCATATTGCAAGATTTCAGTTTCTAAGTGAATGAGCAAAAGAGCATACAGCACCTGGTATTCCCAGGCGGTCTCCCATCCAAGTACTAACCAGGCCCGACCCTGCTTAGCTTCCGAGATCAGACGAGATCGGACGTTGCCAGGCTGGTATGGCCGTACGAAATAAGTTGACAACCATAGGCTACTTATCCATATACAGATTTAGCAATTGACAATGCAAGGTAGTCTCTCTCTCTCTCTCTCTCTCTCTCTCGTGTCAAAATGAAAACAGCTTCCAGCCCCTTTCATGAAGGACTACTTGTGCATATTGCAAGATTTCAGTTTCTAAGTGAATGAGCAAAAGAGCATACAGCACCTGGAATTCCCAGGCGGTCTCCCATCCAAGTACTAACCAGGCCCGACCCTGCTTAGCTTCCGAGATCAGACGAGATCGGGCGTTGCCAGGCTGGTATGGCCGTACGAAATAAGTTGACAACCATAGGCTACTTATCCATATACAGATTTAGCAATTGACAATGCAAGGTGGTCTCTCTCTCTCTCTCTCTCGTGTCAAAATGAAAACAGCTTCCAGCCCCTTTCATGAAGGACTACTTGTGCATATTGCAAGATGTCAGTTTCTAAGTTAATGAGCAAAAGAGCATACAGCACCTGGTATTCCCAGGCGGTCTCCCATCCAAGTACTAAACAGGCCCGACCCTGCTTAGCTTCCGAGATCAGACGAGATCAGGCGTTGCCAGGCTGGTATGGCCGTACGAAATAAGTTGACAACCATAGGCTACTTATCCATATACAGATTTAGCAATTGACAATGCAAGGTGGTCTCTCTCTCTCTCTCTCTCTCGTGTCAAAATGAAAACAGCTTCCAGCCCCTTTCATGAAGGACTACTTGTGCATATTGCAAGATTTCAGTTTCTAAGTGAATGAGCAAAAGAGCATACAGCACCTGGTATTCCCAGGCGGTCTCCCATCCAAGTACTAACCAGGCCCGACCCTGCTTAGCTTCCGAGATCAGACGAGATCGGGCGTTGCCAGGCTGGTATGGCCGTACGAAATAAGTTGACAACCATAGGCTACTTATCCATATACAGATTTGGCAATTGACAATGCAAGGTGGTCTCTCTCTCTCTCTCTCTCTCGTGTCAAAATGAAAACAGCTTCCAGCCCCTTTCATGAAGGACTACTTGTGCATATTGCAAGATTTCAGTTTCTAAGTGAATGAGCAAAAGAGCATACAGCACCTGGTATTCCCAGGCGGTCTCCCATCCAAGTACTAACCAGGCCCGACCCTGCTTAGCTTCCGAGATCAGACGAGATCGGGCGTTGCCAGGCTGGTATGGCCGTACGAAATAAGTTGACAACCATAGGCTACTTATCCATATACAGATTTGGCAATTGACAATGCAAGGTGGTCTCTCTCTCTCTCTCTCTCGTGTCAAAATGAAAACAGCTTCCAGCCCCTTTCATGAAGGACTACTTGTGCATATTGCAAGATGTCAGTTTCTAAGTTAATGAGCAAAAGAGCATACAGCACCTGGTATTCCCAGGCGGTCTCCCATCCAAGTACTAAACAGGCCCGACCCTGCTTAGCTTCCGAGATCAGACGAGATCAGGCGTTGCCAGGCTGGTATGGCCGTACGAAATAAGTTGACAACCATAGGCTACTTATCCATATACAGATTTAGCAATTGACAATGCAAGGTGGTCTCTCTCTCTCTCTCTCTCTCTCTCGTGTCAAAATGAAAACAGCTTCCAGCCCCTTTCATGAAGGACTACTTGTGCATATTGCAAGATTTCAGTTTCTAAGTGAATGAGCAAAAGAGCATACAGCACCTGGTATTCCCAGGCGGTCTCCCATCCAAGTACTAACCAGGCCCGACCCTGCTTAGCTTCCGAGATCAGACGAGATCGGGCGTTGCCAGGCTGGTATGGCCGTACGAAATAAGTTGACAACCATAGGCTACTTATCCATATACAGATTTGGCAATTGACAATGCAAGGTGGTCTCTCTCTCTCTCTCTCTCTCGTGTCAAAATGAAAACAGCTTCCAGCCCCTTTCATGAAGGACTACTTGTGCATATTGCAAGATTTCAGTTTCTAAGTGAATGAGCAAAAGAGCATACAGCACCTGGTATTCCCAGGCGGTCTCCCATCCAAGTACTAACCAGGCCCGACCCTGCTTAGCTTCCGAGATCAGACGAGATCGGGCGTTGCCAGGCTGGTATGGCCGTACGAAATAAGTTGACAACCATAGGCTACTTATCCATATACAGATTTGGCAATTGACAATGCAAGGTGGTCTCTCTCTCGTGTCAAAATGAAAACAGCTTCCAGCCCCTTTCATGAAGGACTACTTGTGCATATTGCAAGATTTCAGTTTCTAAGTGAATGAGCATACAGCACCTGGTATTCCCAGGCGGTCTCCCATCCAAGTACTAACCAGGCCCGACCCTGCTTAGCTTCCGAGATCAGACGAGATCGGGCGTTGCCAGGCTGGTATGGCCGTACGAAATAAGTTGACAACCATAGGCTACTTATCCATATACAGATTTGGCAATTGACAATGCAAGGTGGTCTCTCTCTCTCTCTCTCTCTCTCTCTCTCTCGTGTCAAAATGAAAACAGCTTCCAGCCCCTTTCATGAAGGACTACTTGTGCATATTGCAAGATTTCAGTTTCTAAGTGAATGAGCAAAAGAGCATACAGCACCTGGTATTCCCAGGCGGTCTCCCATCCAAGTACTAACCAGGCCCGACCCTGCTTAGCTTCCGAGATCGGGCGTTGCCAGGCTGGTATGGCCGTACGAAATAAGTTGACAACCATAGGCTACTTATCCATATACAGATTTAGCAATTGACAATGCAAGGTGGTCTCTCTCTCTCTCTCTCTCTCGTGTCAAAATGAAAACAGCTTCCAGCCCCTTTCATGAAGGACTACTTGTGCATATTGCAAGATGTCAGTTTCTAAGTTAATGAGCAAAAGAGCATACAGCACCTGGTATTCCCAGGCGGTCTCCCATCCAAGTACTAACAAGGCCCGACCCTGCTTATCTTCCGAGATCAGACGAGATCGGGTGTTGCCAGGCTGGTATGGCCGTACGAAATAAGTTGACAACCATAGGCTACTTATCCATATACAGATTTAGCAATTGACAATGCAAGGTGGTCTCTCTCTCTCTCGTGTCAAAATGAAAACAGCTTCCAGCCCCTTTCATGAAGGACTACTTGTGCATATTGCAAGATTTCAGTTTCTAAGTGAATGAGCAAAAGAGCATACAGCACCTGGTATTCCCAGGCGGTCTCCCATCCAAGTACTAACCAGGCCCGACCCTGCTTAGCTTCCGAGATCAGACGAGATCGGGCGTTGCCAGGCTGGTATGGCCGTACGAAATAAGTTGACAACCATAGGCTACTTATCCATATACAGATTTAGCAATTGACAATGCAAGGTGGTCTCTCTCTCTCTCTCTCTCGTGTCAAAATGAAAACAGCTTCCAGCCCCTTTCATGAAGGACTACTTGTGCATATTGCAAGATGTCAGTTTCTAAGTTAATGAGCAAAAGAGCATACAGCACCTGGTATTCCCAGGCGGTCTCCCATCCAAGTACTAACCAGGCCCGACCCTGCTTAGCTTCCGAGATCAGACGAGATCAGGCGTTGCCAGGCTGGTATGGCCGTACGAAATAAGTTGACAACCATAGGCTACTTATCCATATACAGATTTAGCAATTGACAATGCAAGGTGGTCTCTCTCTCTCTCTCTCTCTCTCTCGTGTCAAAATTAAAACAGCTTCCAGCCCCTTTCATGAAGGACTACTTGTGCATATTGCAAGATTTCAGTTTCTAAGTGAATGAGCAAAAGAGCATACAGCACCTGGTATTCCCAGGCGGTCTCCCATCCAAGTACTAACCAGGCCCGACCCTGCTTAGCTTCCGAGATCGGGCGTTGACAGGCTGGTATGGCCGTACGAAATAAGTTGACAACCATAGGCTACTTATCCATATACAGATTTAGCAATTGACAATGCAAGGTGGTCTCTCTCTCTCTCGTGTCAAAATGAAAACAGCTTCCAGCCCCTTTCATGAAGGACTACTTGTGCATATTGCAAGATTTCAGTTTCTAAGTGAATGAGCAAAAGAGCATACAGCACCTGGTATTCCCAGGCGGTCTCCCATCCAAGTACTAACCAGCCCGACCCTGCTTAGCTTCCGAGATCAGACGAGATCGGACGTTGCCAGGCTGGTATGGCCGTACGAAATAAGTTGACAACCATAGGCTACTTATCCATATACAGATTTAGCAATTGACAATGCAAGGTAGTCTCTCTCTCTCTCTCTCTCTCTCGTGTCAAAATGAAAACAGCTTCCAGCCCCTTTCATGAAGGACTACTTGTGCATATTGCAAGATGTCAGTTTCTAAGTGAATGAGCAAAAGAGCATACAGCACCTGGTATTCCCAGGCGGTCTCCCATCCAATTACTAGCCAGGCCCGACCCTGCTTAGCTTCCGAGATCAGACGAGATCGGGCGTTGCCAGGCTGGTATGGCCGTACAAAATAAGTTGACAACCATAGGCTACTTATCCATATACAGATTTAGCAATTGACAATGCAAGGTGGTCTCTCTCTCTCTCTCTCTCTCTCTCTCGTGTCAAAATGAAAACAGCTTCCAGCCCCTTTCATGAAGGACTACTTGTGCATATTGCAAGATGTCAGTTTCTAAGTGAA
>NC_140385.1:14567500-14572500 GCF_054491055.1 Hypomesus nipponensis
GGTCTCCCATCCAAGTACTAACCAGGCCCGACCCTGCTTAGCTTCCGAGATCAGACGAGATCAGGCGTTGCCAGGCTGGTATGGCCGTACGAAATAAGTTGACAACCATAGGCTCCTTATCCAAATACAGATTTAGCAATTGACAATGCAAGGTGGTCTCTCTCTCTCTCTCTCTCTCGTGTCAAAATGAAAACAGCTTCCAGCCCCTTTCATGAAGGACTACTTGTGCATATTGCAAGATGTCAGTTTCTAAGTGAATGAGCAAAAGAGCATACAGCACCTGGTATTCCCAGGCGGTCTCCCATCCAAGTACTAACCAGGCCCGACCCTGCTTAGCTTCCGAGATCAGACGAGATCGGGCGTTGCCAGGCTGGTATGGCCATACTAAATAAGTTGACAACCATAGGCTACTTATCCATATACAGATTTAGCAATTGACAATGCAAGGTAGTCTCTCTCTCTCTCTCTCTCTCTCTCTCTCTCTCTCTCTCTCTCTCTCTCTCTCTCTCTCTCGTGTCAAAATGAAAACAGCTTCCAGCCCCTTTCATGAAGGACTACTTGTGCATATTGCAAGATGTCAGTTTCTAAGTGAATGAGCAAAAGAGCATACAGCACCTGGTATTCCCAGGCGGTCTCCCATCCAAGTACTAACCAGGCCCGACCCTGCTTAGCTTCCGAGATCAGACGAGATCGGGCGTTGCCAGGCTGGTATGGCCGTACAAAATAAGTTGACAACCATAGGCTACTTATCCATATACAGATTTAGCAATTGACAATGCAAGGTGGTCTCTCTCTCTCTCTCTCTCTCTCTCGTGTCAAAATGAAAACAGCTTCCAGCCCCTTTCATGAAGGACTACTTGTGCATATTGCAAGATTTCAGTTTCTAAGTGAATGAGCAAAAGAGCATACAGCACCTGGTATTCCCAGGCGGTCTCCCATCCAAGTACTAACCAGGCCCGACCCTGCTTAGCTTCCGAGATCAGACGAGATCGGGCGTTGCCAGGCTGGTATGGCCGTACGAAATAAGTTGACAACCATAGGCTACTTATCCATATACAGATTTAGCAATTGACAATGCAAGGTGGTCTCTCTCTCTCTCTCTCTCTCGTGTCAAAATGAAAACAGCTTCCAGCCCCTTTCATGAAGGACTACTTGTGCATATTGCAAGATTTCAGTTTCTAAGTGAATGAGCAAAAGAGCATACAGCACCTGGTATTCCCAGGCGGTCTCCCATCCAAGTACTAACCAGGCCCGACCCTGCTTAGCTTCCGAGATCAGACGAGATCGGGCGTTGCCAGGCTGGTATGGCCGTACGAAATAAGTTGACAACCATAGGCTACTTATCCATATACAGATTTAGCAATTGACAATGCAAGGTGGTCTCTCTCTCTCTCTCTCTCTCTCGTGTCAAAATTAAAACAGCTTCCAGCCCCTTTCATGAAGGACTACTTGTGCATATTGCAAGATTTCAGTTTCTAAGTGAATGAGCAAAAGAGCATACGGCACCTGGTATTCCCAGGCGGTCTCCCATCCAAGTACTAACCAGGCCCGACCCTGCTTAGCTTCCGAGATCAGACGAGATCGGGCGTTGCCAGGCTGGTATGGCCGTACGAAATAAGTTGACAACCATAGGCTACTTATCCATATACAGATTTAGCAATTGTCAATGCAAGGTAGTCTCTCTCTCTCTCTCTCTCTCTCTCTCTCTCTCTCTCTCGTGTCAAAATGAAAACAGCTTCCAGCCCCTTTCATGAAGGACTACTTGTGCATATTGCAAGATTTCAGTTTCTAAGTGAATGAGCAAAAGAGCATACAGCACCTGGTATTCCCAGGCGGTCTCCCATCCAAGTACTAACCAGGCCCAACCCTGCTTAGCTTCCGAGATCAGACGAGATCGGGCGTTGCCAGGCTGGTATGGCCGTACGAAATAAGTTGACAACCATAGGCTACTTATCCATATACAGATTTAGCAATTGACAATGCAAGGTGGTCTCTCTCTCTCTCTCTCTCTCGTGTCAAAATGAAAACAGCTTCCAGCCCCTTTCATGAAGGACTACTTGTGCATATTGCAAGATTTCAGTTTCTAAGTGAATGAGCAAAAGAGCATACAGCACCAGGTATTCCCAGGCGGTCTCCCATCCAAGTACTAACCAGGCCCAACCCTGCTTAGCTTCCGAGATCAGACGAGATCAGGCGTTGCCAGGCTGGTATGGCCGTACGAAATAAGTTGACAACCATAGGCTACTTATCCATATACAGATTTAGCAATTGACAATGCAAGGTGGTCTCTCTCTCTCTCTCTCTCTCTCTCGTGTCAAAATTAAAACAGCTTCCAGCCCCTTTCATGAAGGACTACTTGTGCATATTGCAAGATTTCAGTTTCTAAGTGAATGAGCAAAAGAGCATACGGCACCTGGTATTCCCAGGCGGTCTCCCATCCAAGTACTAACCAGGCCCGACCCTGCTTAGCTTCCGAGATCAGACGAGATCGGGCGTTGCCAGGCTGGTATGGCCGTACAAAATAAGTTGACAACCATAGGCTACTTATCCATATACAGATTTAGCAATTGACAATGCAAGGTAGTCTCTCTCTCTCTCTCTCTCTCTCTCTCTCTCTCTCTCTCTCTCGTGTCAAAATGAAAACAGCTTCCAGCCCCTTTCATGAAGGACTACTTGTGCATATTGCAAGATTTCAGTTTCTAAGTGAATGAGCAAAAGAGCATACAGCACCTGGTATTCCCAGGCGGTCTCCCATCCAAGTACTAACCAGGCCCAACCCTGCTTAGCTTCCGAGATCAGACGAGATCGGGCGTTGCCAGGCTGGTATGGCCGTACGAAATAAGTTGACAACCATAGGCTACTTATCCATATACAGATTTAGCAATTGACAATGCAAGGTGGTCTCTCTCTCTCTCTCTCTCTCTCGTGTCAAAATGAAAACAGCTTCCAGCCCCTTTCATGAAGGACTACTTGTGCATATTGCAAGATTTCAGTTTCTAAGTGAATGAGCAAAAGAGCATACAGCACCTGGTATTCCCAGGCGGTCTCCCATCCAAGTACTAACCAGGCCCGACCCTGCTTAGCTTCCGAGATCAGACGAGATCGGGCATTGCCAGGCTGGTATGGCCGTACAAAATACGTTGACAACCATAGGCTACTTATCCATATACAGATTTAGCAATTGACAATGCAAGGTAGTCTCTCTCTCTCTCTCTCTCTCGTGTCAAAATGAAAACAGCTTCCAGCCCCTTTCATGAAGGACTACTTGTGCATATTGCAAGATGTCAGTTTCTAAGTGAATGAGCAAAAGAGCATACAGCACCTGGTATTCCCAGGCGGTCTCCCATCCAAGTACTAACCAGGCCCGACCCTGCTTAGCTTCCGAGATCAGACGAGATCGGGCTTTGCCAGGCTGGTATGGCCGTACTAAATAAGTTGACAACCATAGGCTACTTATCCATATACAGATTTAGCAATTGACAATGCAAGGTAGTCTCTCTCTCTCTCTCTCTCTCTCTCTCTCGTGTCAAAATGAAAACAGCTTCCAGCCCCTTTCATGAAGGACTACTTGTGCATATTGCAAGATGTCAGTTTCTAAGTGAATGAGCAAAAGAGCATACAGCACCTGGTATTCCCAGGCGGTCTCCCATCCAAGTACTAACCAGGCCCGACCCTGCTTAGCTTCCGAGATCAGACGAGATCGGGCGTTGCCAGGCTGGTATGGCCGTACGAAATAAGTTGACAACCATAGGCTACTTATCCATATACAGATTTAGCAATTGACAATGCAAGGTGGTCTCTCTCTCTCTCTCTCTCGTGTCAAAATGAAAACAGCTTCCAGCCCCTTTCATGAAGGACTACTTGTGCATATTGCAAGATTTCAGTTTCTAAGTGAATGAGCAAAAGAGCATACAGCACCTGGTATTCCCAGGCGGTCTCCCATCCAAGTACTAACCAGGCCCGACCCTGCTTAGCTTCCGAGATCAGACGAGATCAGGCGTTGCCAGGCTGGTATGGCCGTACGAAATAAGTTGACAACCATAGGCTCCTTATCCAAATACAGATTTAGCAATTGACAATGCAAGGTGGTCTCTCTCTCTCTCTCTCTCTCGTGTCAAAATGAAAACAGCTTCCAGCCCCTTTCATGAAGGACTACTTGTGCATATTGCAAGATGTCAGTTTCTAAGTGAATGAGCAAAAGAGCATACAGCACCTGGTATTCCCAGGCGGTCTCCCATCCAAGTACTAACCAGGCCCGACCCTGCTTAGCTTCCGAGATCAGACGAGATCGGGCGTTGCCAGGCTGGTATGGCCATACTAAATAAGTTGACAACCATAGGCTACTTATCCATATACAGATTTAGCAATTGACAATGCAAGGTAGTCTCTCTCTCTCTCTCTCTCTCTCTCTCTCTCTCTCTCTCTCTCTCTCTCTCTCGTGTCAAAATGAAAACAGCTTCCAGCCCCTTTCATGAAGGACTACTTGTGCATATTGCAAGATGTCAGTTTCTAAGTGAATGAGCAAAAGAGCATACAGCACCTGGTATTCCCAGGCGGTCTCCCATCCAAGTACTAACCAGGCCCGACCCTGCTTAGCTTCCGAGATCAGACGAGATCGGGCGTTGCCAGGCTGGTATGGCCGTACAAAATAAGTTGACAACCATAGGCTACTTATCCATATACAGATTTAGCAATTGACAATGCAAGGTGGTCTCTCTCTCTCTCTCTCTCTCTCTCGTGTCAAAATGAAAACAGCTTCCAGCCCCTTTCATGAAGGACTACTTGTGCATATTGCAAGATTTCAGTTTCTAAGTGAATGAGCAAAAGAGCATACAGCACCTGGTATTCCCAGGCGGTCTCCCATCCAAGTACTAACCAGGCCCGACCCTGCTTAGCTTCCGAGATCAGACGAGATCGGGCGTTGCCAGGCTGGTATGGCCGTACGAAATAAGTTGACAACCATAGGCTACTTATCCATATACAGATTTAGCAATTGACAA
>NC_140385.1:14585000-14592500 GCF_054491055.1 Hypomesus nipponensis
TCAAAATGAAAACAGCTTCCAGCCCCTTTCATGAAGGACTACTTGTGCATATTGCAAGATTTCAGTTTCTAAGTGAATGAGCAAAAGAGCATACAGCACCTGGTATTCCCAGGCGGTCTCCCATCCAAGTACTAACCAGGCCCGACCATGCTTAGCTTCCGAGATCAGACGAGATCGGGCGTTGCCAGGCTGGTATAGCCGTACAAAATAAGTTGACAACCATAGGCTACTTATCCATATACAGATTTAGCAATTGACAATGCAAGGTGGTCTCTCTCTCTCTCTCTCTCTCTCGTGTCAAAATGAAAACAGCTTCCAGCCCCTTTCATGAAGGACTACTTGTGCATATTGCAAGATTTCAGTTTCTAAGTGAATGAGCAAAAGAGCATACAGCACCTGGTATTCCCAGGCGGTCTCCCATCCAAGTACTAACCAGGCCCGACCCTGCTTAGCTTCCGAGATCAGACGAGATCGGGCGTTGCCAGGCTGGTATGGCCGTACGAAATAAGTTGACAACCATAGGCTACTTATCCATATACAGATTTAGCAATTGACAATGCAAGGTGGTCTCTCTCTCTCTCTCTCTCTCGTGTCAAAATGAAAACAGCTTCCAGCCCCTTTCATGAAGGACTACTTGTGCATATTGCAAGATTTCAGTTTCTAAGTGAATGAGCAAAAGAGCATACAGCACCTGGTATTCCCAGGCGGTCTCCCATCCAAGTACTAACCAGGCCCGACCCTGCTTAGCTTCCGAGATCAGACGAGATCGGGCGTTGCCAGGCTGGTATGGCCGTACGAAATAAGTTGACAACCATAGGCTACTTATCCATATACAGATTTAGCAATTGACAATGCAAGGTAGTCTCTCTCTCTCTCTCTCTCTCTCTCTCTCTCTCTCGTGTCAAAATGAAAACAGCTTCCAGCCCCTTTCATGAAGGACTACTTGTGCATATTGCAAGATTTCAGTTTCTAAGTGAATGAGCAAAAGAGCATACAGCACCTGGTATTCCCAGGCGGTCTCCCATCCAAGTACTAACCAGGCCCGACCCTGCTTAGCTTCCGAGATCAGACGAGATCGGGCGTTGCCAGGCTGGTATGGCCGTACGAAATAAGTTGACAACCATAGGCTACTTATCCATATACAGATTTAGCAATTGACAATGCAAGGTGGTCTCTCTCTCTCTCTCTCTCTCTCTCTCTCTCTCGTGTCAAAATGAAAACAGCTTCCAGCCCCTTTCATGAAGGACTACTTGTGCATATTGCAAGATTTCAGTTTCTAAGTGAATGAGCAAAAGAGCATACAGCACCTGGTATTCCCAGGCGGTCTCCCATCCAAGTACTAACCAGGCCCGACCCTGCTTAGCTTCCGAGATCAGACGAGATCGGGCGTTGCCAGGCTGGTATGGCCGTACGAAATAAGTTGACAACCATAGGCTACTTATCCATATACAGATTTAGCAATTGACAATGCAAGGTGGTCTCTCTCTCTCTCTCTCTTGTGTCAAAATGAAAACAGCTTCCAGCCCATTTCATGAAGGACTACTTGTGCATATTGCAAGATTTCAGTTTCTAAGTGAATGAGCAAAGGAGCATACAGCACCTGGTATTCCCAGGCGGTCTCCCATCCAAGTACTAACCAGGCCCGACCCTGCTTAGCTTCCGAGATCAGACGAGATCGGGCGTTGCCAGGCTGGTATGGCCGTACGAAATAAGTTGACAACCATAGGCTACCTATCCATATACAGATTTAGCAATTGACAATGCAAGGTGGTCTCTCTCTCTCTCTCTCTCGTGTCAAAATGAAAACAGCTTCCAGCCCCTTTCATGAAGGACTACTTGTGCATATTGCAAGATTTCAGTTTCTAAGTGAATGAGCAAAAGAGCATACAGCACCTGGTATTCCCAGGCGGTCTCCCATCCAAGTACTAACCAGGCCCAACCCTGCTTAGCTTCCGAGATCAGACGAGATCGGGCGTTGCCAGGCTGGTATGGCCGTACGAAATAAGTTGACAACCATAGGCTACTTATCCATATACAGATTTAGCAATTGACAATGCAAGGTGGTCTCTCTCTCTCTCTCTCTCTCTCTCTCGTGTCAAAATGAAAACAGCTTCCAGCCCCTTTCATGAAGGACTACTTGTGCATATTGCAAGATTTCAGTTTCTAAGTGAATGAGCAAAAGAGCATACAGCACCTGGTATTCCCAGGCGGTCTCCCATCCAAGTACTAACCAGGCCCAACCCTGCTTAGCTTCCGAGATCAGACGAGATCGGGCGTTGCCAGGCTGGTATGGCCGTACGAAATAAGTTGACAACCATAGGCTACTTATCCATATACAGATTTAGCAATTGACAATGCAAGGTGGTCTCTCTCTCTCTCTCTCTCTCTCTCTCGTGTCAAAATGAAAACAGCTTCCAGCCCCTTTCATGAAGGACTACTTGTGCATATTGCAAGATTTCAGTTTCTAAGTGAATGAGCAAAAGAGCATACAGCACCTGGTATTCCCAGGCGGTCTCCCATCCAAGTACTAACCAGGCCCGACCCTGCTTAGCTTCCGAGATCAGACGAGATCGGGCGTTGCCAGGCTGGTATGGCCGTACGAAATAAGTTGACAACCATAGGCTACTTATCCATATACAGATTTAGCAATTGACAATGCAAGGTGGTCTCTCTCTCTCTCTCGTGTCAAAATGAAAACAGCTTCCAGCCCATTTCATGAAGGACTACTTGTGCATATTGCAAGATTTCAGTTTCTAAGTGAATGAGCAAAGGAGCATACAGCACCTGGTATTCCCAGGCGGTCTCCCATCCAAGTACTAACCAGGCCCGACCCTGCTTAGCTTCCGAGATCAGACGAGATCGGGCGTTGCCAGGCTTGTATGGCCTTACGAAATAAGTTGACAACCATAGGCTACTTATCCATATACAGATTTAGCAATTGACAATGCAAGGTGGTCTCTCTCTCTCTCTCTCTCGTGTCAAAATGAAAACAGCTTCCAGCCCCTTTCATGAAGGACTACTTGTGCATATTGCAAGATTTCAGTTTCTAAGTGAATGAGCAAAAGAGCATACAGCACCTGGTATTCCCAGGCGGTCTCCCATCCAAGTACTAACCAGGCCCAACCCTGCTTAGCTTCCGAGATCAGACGAGATCGGGCGTTGCCAGGCTGGTATGGCCGTACGAAATAAGTTGACAACCATAGGCTACTTATCCATATACAGATTTAGCAATTGACAATGCAAGGTGGTCTCTCTCTCTCTCTCTCTCTCTCTCTCGTGTCAAAATGAAAACAGCTTCCAGCCCCTTTCATGAAGGACTACTTGTGCATATTGCAAGATTTCAGTTTCTAAGTGAATGAGCAAAAGAGCATACAGCACCTGGTATTCCCAGGCGGTCTCCCATCCAAGTACTAACCAGGCCCAACCCTGCTTAGCTTCCGAGATCAGACGAGATCGGGCGTTGCCAGGCTGGTATGGCCGTACGAAATAAGTTGACAACCATAGGCTACTTATCCATATACAGATTTAGCAATTGACAATGCAAGGTGGTCTCTCTCTCTCTCTCTCTCTCTCTCTCGTGTCAAAATGAAAACAGCTTCCAGCCCCTTTCATGAAGGACTACTTGTGCATATTGCAAGATTTCAGTTTCTAAGTGAATGAGCAAAAGAGCATACAGCACCTGGTATTCCCAGGCGGTCTCCCATCCAAGTACTAACCAGGCCCGACCCTGCTTAGCTTCCGAGATCAGACGAGATCGGGCGTTGCCAGGCTGGTATGGCCGTACGAAATAAGTTGACAACCATAGGCTACTTATCCATATACAGATTTAGCAATTGACAATGCAAGGTGGTCTCTCTCTCTCTCTCGTGTCAAAATGAAAACAGCTTCCAGCCCATTTCATGAAGGACTACTTGTGCATATTGCAAGATTTCAGTTTCTAAGTGAATGAGCAAAGGAGCATACAGCACCTGGTATTCCCAGGCGGTCTCCCATCCAAGTACTAACCAGGCCCGACCCTGCTTAGCTTCCGAGATCAGACGAGATCGGGCGTTGCCAGGCTTGTATGGCCTTACGAAATAAGTTGACAACCATAGGCTACTTATCCATATACAGATTTAGCAATTGACAATGCAAGGTGGTCTCTCTCTCTCTCTCTCTCGTGTCAAAATGAAAACAGCTTCCAGCCCCTTTCATGAAGGACTACTTGTGCATATTGCAAGATTTCAGTTTCTAAGTGAATGAGCAAAAGAGCATACAGCACCTGGTATTCCCAGGCGGTCTCCCATCCAAGTACTAACCAGGCCCAACCCTGCTTAGCTTCCGAGATCAGACGAGATCGGGCGTTGCCAGGCTGGTATGGCCGTACGAAATAAGTTGACAACCATAGGCTACTTATCCATATACAGATTTAGCAATTGACAATGCAAGGTGGTCTCTCTCTCTCTCTCTCTCTCTCGTGTCAAAATGAAAACAGCTTCCAGCCCCTTTCATGAAGGACTACTTGTGCATATTGCAAGATTTCAGTTTCTAAGTGAATGAGCAAAAGAGCATACAGCACCTGGTATTCCCAGGCGGTCTCCCATCCAAGTACTAACCAGGCCCAACCCTGCTTAGCTTCCGAGATCAGACGAGATCGGGCGTTGCCAGGCTGGTATGGCCGTACGAAATAAGTTGACAACCATAGGCTACTTATCCATATACAGATTTAGCAATTGACAATGCAAGGTGGTCTCTCTCTCTCTCTCTCTCTCTCTCTCTCGTGTCAAAATGAAAACAGCTTCCAGCCCCTTTCATGAAGGACTACTTGTGCATATTGCAAGATTTCAGTTTCTAAGTGAATGAGCAAAAGAGCATACAGCACCTGGTATTCCCAGGCGGTCTCCCATCCAAGTACTAACCAGGCCCGACCCTGCTTAGCTTCCGAGATCAGACGAGATCGGGCGTTGCCAGGCTGGTATGGCCGTACGAAATAAGTTGACAACCATAGGCTACTTATCCATATACAGATTTAGCAATTGACAATGCAAGGTGGTCTCTCTCTCTCTCTCTCTCTCTCTCTCGTGTCAAAATGAAAACAGCTTCCAGCCCCTTTCATGAAGGACTACTTGTGCATATTGCAAGATTTCAGTTTCTAAGTGAATGAGCAAAAGAGCATACAGCACCTGGTATTCCCAGGCGGTCTCCCATCCAAGTACTAACCAGGCCCGACCCTGCTTAGCTTCC
This sequence comes from Hypomesus nipponensis, assembly GCF_054491055.1. Classification (NCBI taxonomy): domain Eukaryota; kingdom Metazoa; phylum Chordata; class Actinopteri; order Osmeriformes; family Osmeridae; genus Hypomesus; species Hypomesus nipponensis. The sequence goes on from NC_140385.1 coordinate 14,590,224, forward strand.
GAGATCAGACGAGATCGGGCATTGCCAGGCTGGTATGGCCGTACGAAATAAGTTGACAACCATAGGCTACTTATCCATATACAGATTTAGCAATTGACAATGCAAGGTAGTCTCTCTCTCTCTCTCTCTCTCTCTCTCTCTCTCGTGTCAAAATGAAAACAGCTTCCAGCCCCTTTCATGAAGGACTACTTGTGCATATTGCAAGATTTCAGTTTCTAAGTGAATGAGCAAAAGAGCATACAGCACCTGGTATTCCCAGGCGGTCTCCCATCCAAGTACTAACCAGGCCCGACCATGCTTAGCTTCCGAGATCAGACGAGATCGGGCGTTGCCAGGCTGGTATAGCCGTACAAAATAAGTTGACAACCATAGGCTACTTATCCATATACAGATTTAGCAATTGACAATGCAAGGTGGTCTCTCTCTCTCTCTCTCTCTCTCGTGTCAAAATGAAAACAGCTTCCAGCCCCTTTCATGAAGGACTACTTGTGCATATTGCAAGATTTCAGTTTCTAAGTGAATGAGCAAAAGAGCATACAGCACCTGGTATTCCCAGGCGGTCTCCCATCCAAGTACTAACCAGGCCCGACCCTGCTTAGCTCCGAGATCAGACGAGATCGGGCGTTGCCAGGCTGGTATGGCCGTACGAAATAAGTTGACAACCATAGGCTACTTATCCATATACAGATTTAGCAATTGACAATGCAAGGTAGTCTCTCTCTCTCTCTCTCTCTCTCTCTCTCTCTCTCTCTCTCTCTCTCTCTCGTGTCAAAATGAAAACAGCTTCCAGCCCCTTTCATGAAGGACTACTTGTGCATATTGCAAGATTTCAGTTTCTAAGTGAATGAGCAAAAGAGCATACAGCACCTGGTATTCCCAGGCGGTCTCCCATCCAAGTACTAACCAGGCCCAACCCTGCTTAGCTTCCGAGATCAGACGAGATCGGGCGTTGCCAGGCTGGTATGGCCGTACGAAATAAGTTGACAACCATAGGCTACTTATCCATATACAGATTTAGCAATTGACAATGCAAGGTGGTCTCTCTCTCTCTCTCTCTCCCTCTCGTGTCAAAATGAAAACAGCTTCCAGCCCCTTTCATGAAGGACTACTTGTGCATATTGCAAGATTTCAGTTTCTAAGTGAATGAGCATACAGCACCTGGTATTCCCAGGCGGTCTCCCATCCAAGTACTAACCAGGACCGACCCTGCTTAGCTTCCGAGATCAGACGAGATCGGGCGTTGCCAGGCTGGTATGGCCGTACGAAATAAGTTGACAACCATAGGCTACTTATCCATATACAGATTTAGCAATTGACAATGCAAGGTGGTCTCTCTCTCTCTCTCTCGTGTCAAAATGAAAACAGCTTCCAGCCCCTTTCATGAAGGACTACTTGTGCATATTGCAAGATTTCAGTTTCTAAGTGAATGAGCAAAAGAGCATACAGCACCTGGTATTCCCAGGCGGTCTCCCATCCAAGTACTAACCAGGCCCGACCCTGCTTAGCTCCGAGATCAGACGAGATCGGGCGTTGCCAGGCTGGTATGGCCGTACGAAATAAGTTGACAACCATAGGCTACTTATCCATATACAGATTTAGCAATTGACAATGCAAGGTAGTCTCTCTCTCTCTCTCTCTCTCTCTCTCTCTCTCTCTCTCGTGTCAAAATGAAAACAGCTTCCAGCCCCTTTCATGAAGGACTACTTGTGCATATTGCAAGATTTCAGTTTCTAAGTGAATGAGCAAAAGAGCATACAGCACCTGGTATTCCCAGGCGGTCTCCCATCCAAGTACTAACCAGGCCCAACCCTGCTTAGCTTCCGAGATCAGACGAGATCGGGCGTTGCCAGGCTGGTATGGCCGTACGAAATAAGTTGACAACCATAGGCTACTTATCCATATACAGATTTAGCAATTGACAATGCAAGGTGGTCTCTCTCTCTCTCTCTCTCCCTCTCGTGTCAAAATGAAAACAGCTTCCAGCCCCTTTCATGAAGGACTACTTGTGCATATTGCAAGATTTCAGTTTCTAAGTGAATGAGCATACAGCACCTGGTATTCCCAGGCGGTCTCCCATCCAAGTACTAACCAGGACCGACCCTGCTTAGCTTCCGAGATCAGACGAGATCGGGCGTTGCCAGGCTGGTATGGCCGTACGAAATAAGTTGACAACCATAGGCTACTTATCCATATACAGATTTAGCAATTGACAATGCAAGGTGGTCTCTCTCTCTCTCTCTCGTGTCAAAATGAAAACAGCTTCCAGCCCCTTTCATG
>NC_140385.1:14617500-14625000 GCF_054491055.1 Hypomesus nipponensis
TTGTGCATATTGCAAGATTTCAGTTTCTAAGTGAATGAGCAAAAGAGCATACAGCACCTGGTATTCCCAGGCGGTCTCCCATCCAAGTACTAACCAGGCCCGACCCTGCTTAGCTCCAAGATCAGACGAGATCGGGCGTTGCCAGGCTGGTATGGCCGTACGAAATAAGTTGACAACCATAGGCTACTTATCCATATACAGATTTAGCAATTGACAATGCAAGGTGGTCTCTCTCTCTCTCTCTCGTGTCAAAATGAAAACAGCTTCCAGCCCCTTTCATGAAGGACTACTTGTGCATATTGCAAGATTTCAGTTTCTAAGTGAATGAGCAAAAGAGCATACAGCACCTGGTATTCCCAGGCGGTCTCCCATCCAAGTACTAACCAGGCCCGACCATGCTTAGCTTCCGAGATCAGACGAGATCGGGCGTTGCCAGGCTGGTATAGCCGTACAAAATAAGTTGACAACCATAGGCTACTTATCCATATACAGATTTAGCAATTGACAATGCAAGGTGGTCTCTCTCTCTCTCTCTCTCTCTCGTGTCAAAATGAAAACAGCTTCCAGCCCCTTTCATGAAGGACTACTTGTGCATATTGCAAGATTTCAGTTTCTAAGTGAATGAGCAAAAGAGCATACAGCACCTGGTATTCCCAGGCGGTCTCCCATCCAAGTACTAACCAGGCCCGACCCTGCTTAGCTTCCGAGATCAGACGAGATCGGGCGTTGCCAGGCTGGTATGGCCGTACGAAATAAGTTGACAACCATAGGCTACTTATCCATATACAGATTTAGCAATTGACAATGCAAGGTGGTCTCTCTCTCTCTCTCTCTCTCTCTCGTGTCAAAATGAAAACAGCTTCCAGCCCCTTTCATGAAGGACTACTTGTGCATATTGCAAGATTTCAGTTTCTAAGTGAATGAGCAAAAGAGCATACAGCACCTGGTATTCCCAGGCGGTCTCCCATCCAAGTACTAACCAGGCCCGACCCTGCTTAGCTTCCGAGATCAGACGAGATCGGGCGTTGCCAGGCTGGTATGGCCGTACGAAATAAGTTGACAACCATAGGCTACTTATCCATATACAGATTTAGCAATTGACAATGCAAGGTAGTCTCTCTCTCTCTCTCTCTCTCTCTCTCTCTCTCTCTCTCGTGTCAAAATGAAAACAGCTTCCAGCCCCTTTCATGAAGGACTACTTGTGCATATTGCAAGATTTCAGTTTCTAAGTGAATGAGCAAAAGAGCATACAGCACCTGGTATTCCCAGGCGGTCTCCCATCCAAGTACTAACCAGGCCCGACCCTGCTTAGCTTCCGAGATCAGACGAGATCGGGCGTTGCCAGGCTGGTATGGCCGTACGAAATAAGTTGACAACCATAGGCTACTTATCCATATACAGATTTAGCAATTGACAATGCAAGGTGGTCTCTCTCTCTCTCTCTCTCTCTCTCTCTCTCTCGTGTCAAAATGAAAACAGCTTCCAGCCCCTTTCATGAAGGACTACTTGTGCATATTGCAAGATTTCAGTTTCTAAGTGAATGAGCAAAAGAGCATACAGCACCTGGTATTCCCAGGCGGTCTCCCATCCAAGTACTAACCAGGCCCGACCCTGCTTAGCTTCCGAGATCAGACGAGATCGGGCGTTGCCAGGCTGGTATGGCCGTACGAAATAAGTTGACAACCATAGGCTACTTATCCATATACAGATTTAGCAATTGACAATGCAAGGTGGTCTCTCTCTCTCTCTCTCTTGTGTCAAAATGAAAACAGCTTCCAGCCCATTTCATGAAGGACTACTTGTGCATATTGCAAGATTTCAGTTTCTAAGTGAATGAGCAAAGGAGCATACAGCACCTGGTATTCCCAGGCGGTCTCCCATCCAAGTACTAACCAGGCCCGACCCTGCTTAGCTTCCGAGATCAGACGAGATCGGGCGTTGCCAGGCTGGTATGGCCGTACGAAATAAGTTGACAACCATAGGCTACTTATCCATATACAGATTTAGCAATTGACAATGCAAGGTGGTCTCTCTCTCTCTCTCTCTCGTGTCAAAATGAAAACAGCTTCCAGCCCCTTTCATGAAGGACTACTTGTGCATATTGCAAGATTTCAGTTTCTAAGTGAATGAGCAAAAGAGCATACAGCACCTGGTATTCCCAGGCGGTCTCCCATCCAAGTACTAACCAGGCCCAACCCTGCTTAGCTTCCGAGATCAGACGAGATCGGGCGTTGCCAGGCTGGTATGGCCGTACGAAATAAGTTGACAACCATAGGCTACTTATCCATATACAGATTTAGCAATTGACAATGCAAGGTGGTCTCTCTCTGTCTCTCTCTCTCTCTCTCGTGTCAAAATGAAAACAGCTTCCAGCCCCTTTCATGAAGGACTACTTGTGCATATTGCAAGATTTCAGTTTCTAAGTGAATGAGCAAAAGAGCATACAGCACCTGGTATTCCCAGGCGGTCTCCCATCCAAGTACTAACCAGGCCCAACCCTGCTTAGCTTCCGAGATCAGACGAGATCGGGCGTTGCCAGGCTGGTATGGCCGTACGAAATAAGTTGACAACCATAGGCTACTTATCCATATACAGATTTAGCAATTGACAATGCAAGGTGGTCTCTCTCTCTCTCTCTCTCTCTCTCTCGTGTCAAAATGAAAACAGCTTCCAGCCCCTTTCATGAAGGACTACTTGTGCATATTGCAAGATTTCAGTTTCTAAGTGAATGAGCAAAAGAGCATACAGCACCTGGTATTCCCAGGCGGTCTCCCATCCAAGTACTAACCAGGCCCGACCCTGCTTAGCTTCCGAGATCAGACGAGATCGGGCGTTGCCAGGCTGGTATGGCCGTACGAAATAAGTTGACAACCATAGGCTACTTATCCATATACAGATTTAGCAATTGACAATGCAAGGTGGTCTCTCTCTCTCTCTCGTGTCAAAATGAAAACAGCTTCCAGCCCATTTCATGAAGGACTACTTGTGCATATTGCAAGATTTCAGTTTCTAAGTGAATGAGCAAAGGAGCATACAGCACCTGGTATTCCCAGGCGGTCTCCCATCCAAGTACTAACCAGGCCCGACCCTGCTTAGCTTCCGAGATCAGACGAGATCGGGCGTTGCCAGGCTTGTATGGCCTTACGAAATAAGTTGACAACCATAGGCTACTTATCCATATACAGATTTAGCAATTGACAATGCAAGGTGGTCTCTCTCTCTCTCTCTCTCGTGTCAAAATGAAAACAGCTTCCAGCCCCTTTCATGAAGGACTACTTGTGCATATTGCAAGATTTCAGTTTCTAAGTGAATGAGCAAAAGAGCATACAGCACCTGGTATTCCCAGGCGGTCTCCCATCCAAGTACTAACCAGGCCCAACCCTGCTTAGCTTCCGAGATCAGACGAGATCGGGCGTTGCCAGGCTGGTATGGCCGTACGAAATAAGTTGACAACCATAGGCTACTTATCCATATACAGATTTAGCAATTGACAATGCAAGGTGGTCTCTCTCTCTCTCTCTCTCTCTCTCTCTCTCGTGTCAAAATGAAAACAGCTTCCAGCCCCTTTCATGAAGGACTACTTGTGCATATTGCAAGATTTCAGTTTCTAAGTGAATGAGCAAAAGAGCATACAGCACCTGGTATTCCCAGGCGGTCTCCCATCCAAGTACTAACCAGGCCCAACCCTGCTTAGCTTCCGAGATCAGACGAGATCGGGCGTTGCCAGGCTGGTATGGCCGTACGAAATAAGTTGACAACCATAGGCTACTTATCCATATACAGATTTAGCAATTGACAATGCAAGGTGGTCTCTCTCTCTCTCTCTCTCTCTCTCTCGTGTCAAAATGAAAACAGCTTCCAGCCCCTTTCATGAAGGACTACTTGTGCATATTGCAAGATTTCAGTTTCTAAGTGAATGAGCAAAAGAGCATACAGCACCTGGTATTCCCAGGCGGTCTCCCATCCAAGTACTAACCAGGCCCGACCCTGCTTAGCTTCCGAGATCAGACGAGATCGGGCGTTGCCAGGCTGGTATGGCCGTACGAAATAAGTTGACAACCATAGGCTACTTATCCATATACAGATTTAGCAATTGACAATGCAAGGTGGTCTCTCTCTCTCTCTCGTGTCAAAATGAAAACAGCTTCCAGCCCATTTCATGAAGGACTACTTGTGCATATTGCAAGATTTCAGTTTCTAAGTGAATGAGCAAAGGAGCATACAGCACCTGGTATTCCCAGGCGGTCTCCCATCCAAGTACTAACCAGGCCCGACCCTGCTTAGCTTCCGAGATCAGACGAGATCGGGCGTTGCCAGGCTTGTATGGCCTTACGAAATAAGTTGACAACCATAGGCTACTTATCCATATACAGATTTAGCAATTGACAATGCAAGGTGGTCTCTCTCTCTCTCTCTCTCGTGTCAAAATGAAAACAGCTTCCAGCCCCTTTCATGAAGGACTACTTGTGCATATTGCAAGATTTCAGTTTCTAAGTGAATGAGCAAAAGAGCATACAGCACCTGGTATTCCCAGGCGGTCTCCCATCCAAGTACTAACCAGGCCCAACCCTGCTTAGCTTCCGAGATCAGACGAGATCGGGCGTTGCCAGGCTGGTATGGCCGTACGAAATAAGTTGACAACCATAGGCTACTTATCCATATACAGATTTAGCAATTGACAATGCAAGGTGGTCTCTCTCTCTCTCTCTCTCTCTCGTGTCAAAATGAAAACAGCTTCCAGCCCCTTTCATGAAGGACTACTTGTGCATATTGCAAGATTTCAGTTTCTAAGTGAATGAGCAAAAGAGCATACAGCACCTGGTATTCCCAGGCGGTCTCCCATCCAAGTACTAACCAGGCCCAACCCTGCTTAGCTTCCGAGATCAGACGAGATCGGGCGTTGCCAGGCTGGTATGGCCGTACGAAATAAGTTGACAACCATAGGCTACTTATCCATATACAGATTTAGCAATTGACAATGCAAGGTGGTCTCTCTCTCTCTCTCTCTCTCTCTCTCTCGTGTCAAAATGAAAACAGCTTCCAGCCCCTTTCATGAAGGACTACTTGTGCATATTGCAAGATTTCAGTTTCTAAGTGAATGAGCAAAAGAGCATACAGCACCTGGTATTCCCAGGCGGTCTCCCATCCAAGTACTAACCAGGCCCGACCCTGCTTAGCTTCCGAGATCAGACGAGATCGGGCGTTGCCAGGCTGGTATGGCCGTACGAAATAAGTTGACAACCATAGGCTACTTATCCATATACAGATTTAGCAATTGACAATGCAAGGTGGTCTCTCTCTCTCTCTCTCTCTCTCTCTCGTGTCAAAATGAAAACAGCTTCCAGCCCCTTTCATGAAGGACTACTTGTGCATATTGCAAGATTTCAGTTTCTAAGTGAATGAGCAAAAGAGCATACAGCACCTGGTATTCCCAGGCGGTCTCCCATCCAAGTACTAACCAGGCCCGACCCTGCTTAGCTTCCGAGATCAGACGAGATCGGGCATTGCCAGGCTGGTATGGCCGTACGAAATAAGTTGACAACCATAGGCTACTTATCCATATACAGATTTAGCAATTGACAATGCAAGGTAGTCTCTCTCTCTCTCTCTCTCTCTCTCTCTCTCTCGTGTCAAAATGAAAACAGCTTCCAGCCCCTTTCATGAAGGACTACTTGTGCATATTGCAAGATTTCAGTTTCTAAGTGAATGAGCAAAAGAGCATACAGCACCTGGTATTCCCAGGCGGTCTCCCATCCAAGTACTAACCAGGCCCGACCATGCTTAGCTTCCGAGATCAGACGAGATCGGGCGTTGCCAGGCTGGTATAGCCGTACAAAATAAGTTGACAACCATAGGCTACTTATCCATATACAGATTTAGCAATTGACAATGCAAGGTGGTCTCTCTCTCTCTCTCTCTCTCTCGTGTCAAAATGAAAACAGCTTCCAGCCCCTTTCATGAAGGACTACTTGTGCATATTGCAAGATTTCAGTTTCTAAGTGAATGAGCAAAAGAGCATACAGCACCTGGTATTCCCAGGCGGTCTCCCATCCAAGTACTAACCAGGCCCGACCCTGCTTAGCTCCGAGATCAGACGAGATCGGGCGTTGCCAGGCTGGTATGGCCGTACGAAATAAGTTGACAACCATAGGCTACTTATCCATATACAGATTTAGCAATTGACAATGCAAGGTAGTCTCTCTCTCTCTCTCTCTCTCTCTCTCTCTCTCTCTCTCTCTCTCTCTCTCGTGTCAAAATGAAAACAGCTTCCAGCCCCTTTCATGAAGGACTACTTGTGCATATTGCAAGATTTCAGTTTCTAAGTGAATGAGCAAAAGAGCATACAGCACCTGGTATTCCCAGGCGGTCTCCCATCCAAGTACTAACCAGGCCCAACCCTGCTTAGCTTCCGAGATCAGACGAGATCGGGCGTTGCCAGGCTGGTATGGCCGTACGAAATAAGTTGACAACCATAGGCTACTTATCCATATACAGATTTAGCAATTGACAATGCAAGGTGGTCTCTCTCTCTCTCTCTCTCCCTCTCGTGTCAAAATGAAAACAGCTTCCAGCCCCTTTCATGAAGGACTACTTGTGCATATTGCAAGATTTCAGTTTCTAAGTGAATGAGCATACAGCACCTGGTATTCCCAGGCGGTCTCCCATCCAAGTACTAACCAGGACCGACCCTGCTTAGCTTCCGAGATCAGACGAGATCGGGCGTTGCCAGGCTGGTATGGCCGTACGAAATAAGTTGACAACCATAGGCTACTTATCCATATACAGATTTAGCAATTGACAATGCAAGGTGGTCTCTCTCTCTCTCTCTCGTGTCAAAATGAAAACAGCTTCCAGCCCCTTTCATGAAGGACTACTTGTGCATATTGCAAGATTTCAGTTTCTAAGTGAATGAGCAAAAGAGCATACAGCACCTGGTATTCCCAGGCGGTCTCCCATCCAAGTACTAACCAGGCCCGACCCTGCTTAGCTCCGAGATCAGACGAGATCGGGCGTTGCCAGGCTGGTATGGCCGTACGAAATAAGTTGACAACCATAGGCTACTTATCCATATACAGATTTAGCAATTGACAATGCAAGGTAGTCTCTCTCTCTCTCTCTCTCTCTCTCTCTCTCTCTCTCTCGTGTCAAAATGAAAACAGCTTCCAGCCCCTTTCATGAAGGACTACTTGTGCATATTGCAAGATTTCAGTTTCTAAGTGAATGAGCAAAAGAGCATACAGCACCTGGTATTCCCAGGCGGTCTCCCATCCAAGTACTAACCAGGCCCAACCCTGCTTAGCTTCCGAGATCAGACGAGATCGGGCGTTGCCAGGCTGGTATGGCCGTACGAAATAAGTTGACAACCATAGGCTACTTATCCATATACAGATTTAGCAATTGACAATGCAAGGTGGTCTCTCTCTCTCTCTCTCTCCCTCTCGTGTCAAAATGAAAACAGCTTCCAGCCCCTTTCATGAAGGACTACTTGTGCATATTGCA
>NC_140385.1:14640000-14647500 GCF_054491055.1 Hypomesus nipponensis
GCTTCCGAGATCAGACGAGATCGGGCGTTGCCAGGCTGGTATAGCCGTACAAAATAAGTTGACAACCATAGGCTACTTATCCATATACAGATTTAGCAATTGACAATGCAAGGTGGTCTCTCTCTCTCTCTCTCTCGTGTCAAAATGAAAACAGCTTCCAGCCCCTTTCATGAAGGACTACTTGTGCATATTGCAAGATTTCAGTTTCTAAGTGAATGAGCAAAAGAGCATACAGCACCTGGTATTCCCAGGCGGTCTCCCATCCAAGTACTAACCAGGCCCGACCCTGCTTAGCTCCGAGATCAGACGAGATCGGGCGTTGCCAGGCTGGTATGGCCGTACGAAATAAGTTGACAACCATAGGCTACTTATCCATATACAGATTTAGCAATTGACAATGCAAGGTAGTCTTTCTCTCTCTCTCTCTCTCTCTCTCTCTCTCTCTCTCTCTCTCTCTCGTGTCAAAATGAAAACAGCTTCCAGCCCCTTTCATGAAGGACTACTTGTGCATATTGCAAGATTTCAGTTTCTAAGTGAATGAGCAAAAGAGCATACAGCACCTGGTATTCCCAGGCGGTCTCCCATCCAAGTACTAACCAGGCCCAACCCTGCTTAGCTTCCGAGATCAGACGAGATCGGGCGTTGCCAGGCTGGTATGGCCGTACGAAATAAGTTGACAACCATAGGCTACTTATCCATATACAGATTTAGCAATTGACAATGCAAGGTGGTCTCTCTCTCCCTCTCGTGTCAAAATGAAAACAGCTTCCAGCCCCTTTCATGAAGGACTACTTGTGCATATTGCAAGATTTCAGTTTCTAAGTGAATGAGCATACAGCACCTGGTATTCCCAGGCGGTCTCCCATCCAAGTACTAACCAGGACCGACCCTGCTTAGCTTCCGAGATCAGACGAGATCGGGCGTTGCCAGGCTGGTATGGCCGTACGAAATAAGTTGACAACCATAGGCTACTTATCCATATACAGATTTAGCAATTGACAATGCAAGGTGGTCTCTCTCTCTCTCTCTCGTGTCAAAATGAAAACAGCTTCCAGCCCCTTTCATGAAGGACTACTTGTGCATATTGCAAGATTTCAGTTTCTAAGTGAATGAGCAAAAGAGCATACAGCACCTGGTATTCCCAGGCGGTCTCCCATCCAAGTACTAACCAGGCCCGACCATGCTTAGCTTCCGAGATCAGACGAGATCGGGCGTTGCCAGGCTGGTATAGCCGTACAAAATAAGTTGACAACCATAGGCTACTTATCCATATACAGATTTAGCAATTGACAATGCAAGGTGGTCTCTCTCTCTCTCTCTCTCGTGTCAAAATGAATACAGCTTCCAGCCCCTTTCATGAAGGACTACTTGTGCATATTGCAAGATTTCAGTTTCTAAGTGAATGAGCAAAAGAGCATACAGCACCTGGTATTCCCAGGCGGTCTCCCATCCAAGTACTAACCAGGCCCAACCCTGCTTAGCTTCCGAGATCAGACGAGATCGGGCGTTGCCAGGCTGGTATGGCCGTACGAAATAAGTTGACAACCATAGGCTACTTATCCATATACAGATTTAGCAATTGACAATGCAAGGTGGTCTCTCTCTCTCTCTCTCTCTCGTGTCAAAATGAAAACAGCTTCCAGCCCCTTTCATGAAAGACTACTTGTGCATATTGCAAGATTTCAGTTTCTAAGTGAATGAGCAAAAGAGCATACAGCACCTGGTATTCCCAGGCGGTCTCCCATCCAAGTACTAACCAGGCCCGACCCTGCTTAGCTTCCGAGATCAGACGAGATCGGGCGTTGCCAGGCTGGTATGGCCGTACGAAATAAGTTGACAACCATAGGCTACTTATCCATATACAGATTTAGCAATTGACAATGCAAGGTAGTCTCTCTCTCTCTCTCTCTCTCTCTCTCTCTCTCGTGTCAAAATGAAAACAGCTTCCAGCCCCTTTCATGAAGGACTACTTGTGCATATTGCAAGATTTCAGTTTCTAAGTGAATGAGCAAAAGAGCATACAGCACCTGGTATTCCCAGGCGGTCTCCCATCCAAGTACTAACCAGGCCCGACCATGCTTAGCTTCCGAGATCAGACGAGATCGGGCGTTGCCAGGCTGGTATGGCCGTACAAAATAAGTTGACAACCATAGGCTACTTATCCATATACAGATTTAGCAATTGACAATGCAAAGTGGTCTCTCTCTCTCTCTCGTGTCAAAATGAAAACAGCTTCCAGCCCCTTTCATGAAGGACTACTTGTGCATATTGCAAGATTTCAGTTTCTAAGTGAATGAGCAAAAGAGCATACAGCACCTGGTATTCCCAGGCGGTCTCCCATCCAAGTACTAACCAGGCCCGACCCTGCTTAGCTTCCGAGATCAGACGAGATCGGGCGTTGCCAGGCTGGTATGGCCGTACAAAATAAGTTGACAACCATAGGCTACTTATCCATATACAGATTTAGCAATTGACAATGCAAGGTAGTCTCTCTCTCTCTCTCTCTCTCTCTCTCTCGTGTCAAAATGAAAACAGCTTCCAGCCCCTTTCATGAAGGACTACTTGTGCATATTGCAAGATTTCAGTTTCTAAGTGAATGAGCAAAAGAGCATACAGCACCTGGTATTCCCAGGCGGTCTCCCATCCAAGTACTAACCAGGCCCAACCCTGCTTAGCTTCCGAGATCAGACGAGATCGGGCGTTGCCAGGCTGGTATGGCCGTACGAAATAAGTTGACAACCATAGGCTACTTATCCATATACAGATTTAGCAATTGACAATGCAAGGTGGTCTCTCTCTCTCTCTCTCCCTCTCGTGTCAAAATGAAAACAGCTTCCAGCCCCTTTCATGAAGGACTACTTGTGCATATTGCAAGATTTCAGTTTCTAAGTGAATGAGCATACAGCACCTGGTATTCCCAGGCGGTCTCCCATCCAAGTACTAACCAGGCCCGACCCTGCTTAGCTTCCGAGATCAGACGAGATCGGGCGTTGCCAGGCTGGTATGGCCGTACGAAATAAGTTGACAACCATAGGCTACTTATCCATATACAGATTTAGCAATTGACAATGCAAGGTAGTCTCTCTCTCTCTCTCTCTCTCTCTCTCTCTCTCTCTCTCTCGTGTCAAAATGAAAACAGCTTCCAGCCCCTTTCATGAAGGACTACTTGTGCATATTGCAAGATTTCAGTTTCTAAGTGAATGAGCAAAAGAGCATACAGCACCTGGTATTCCCAGGCGGTCTCCCATCCAAGTACTAACCAGGCCCGACCCTGCTTAGCTTCCGAGATCAGACGAGATCGGGCGTTGCCAGGCTGGTATGGCCGTACGAAATAAGTTGACAACCATAGGCTACTTATCCATATACAGATTTAGCAATTGACAATGCAAGGTAGTCTCTCTCTCTCTCTCTCTCTCTCTCTCTCTCTCGTGTCAAAATGAAAACAGCTTCCAGCCCCTTTCATGAAGGACTACTTGTGCATATTGCAAGATTTCAGTTTCTAAGTGAATGAGCAAAAGAGCATACAGCACCTGGTATTCCCAGGCGGTCTCCCATCCAAGTACTAACCAGGCCCGACCATGCTTAGCTTCCGAGATCAGACGAGATCGGGCGTTGCCAGGCTGGTATAGCCGTACAAAATAAGTTGACAACCATAGGCTACTTATCCATATACAGATTTAGCAATTGACAATGCAAAGTGGTCTCTCTCTCTCTCTCTCGTGTCAAAATGAAAACAGCTTCCAGCCCCTTTCATGAAGGACTACTTGTGCATATTGCAAGATTTCAGTTTCTAAGTGAATGAGCAAAAGAGCATACAGCACCTGGTATTCCCAGGCGGTCTCCCATCCAAGTACTAACCAGGCCCGACCCTGCTTAGCTTCCGAGATCAGACGAGATCGGGCGTTGCCAGGCTAGTATGGCCGTATGAAATAAGTTGACAACCATAGGCTACTTATCCATATACAGATTTAGCAATTGACAATGCAAGGTAGTCTCTCTCTCTCTCTCTCTCTCTCTCTCTCTCTCTCTCTCGTGTCAAAATGAAAACAGCTTCCAGCCCCTTTCATGAAGGACTACTTGTGCATATTGCAAGATTTCAGTTTCTAAGTGAATGAGCAAAAGAGCATACAGCACCTGGTATTCCCAGGCGGTCTCCCATCCAAGTACTAACCAGGCCCAACCCTGCTTAGCTTCCGAGATCAGACGAGATCGGGCGTTGCCAGGCTGGTATGGCCGTACGAAATAAGTTGACAACCATAGGCTACTTATCCATATACAGATTTAGCAATTGACAATGCAAGGTGGTCTCTCTCTCTCTCTCTCCCTCTCGTGTCAAAATGAAAACAGCTTCCAGCCCCTTTCATGAAGGACTACTTGTGCATATTGCAAGATTTCAGTTTCTAAGTGAATGAGCATACAGCACCTGGTATTCCCAGGCGGTCTCCCATCCAAGTACTAACCAGGCCCGACCCTGCTTAGCTTCCGAGATCAGACGAGATCGGGCGTTGCCAGGCTGGTATGGCCGTACGAAATAAGTTGACAACCATAGGCTACTTATCCATATACAGATTTAGCAATTGACAATGCAAGGTGGTCTCTCTCTCTCTCTCTCTCTCTCTCTCTCGTGTCAAAATGAAAACAGTTTCCAGCCCCTTTCATGAAGGACTACTTGTGCATATTGCAAGATGTCAGTTTCTAAGTGAATGAGCAAAAGAGCATACAGCACCTGGTATTCCCAGGCGGTCTCCCATCCAAGTACTAACCAGGCCCGACCCTGCTTAGCTTCCGAGATCAGACGAGATCGGGCGTTGCCAGGCTGGTATGGCCGTACGAAATAAGTTGACAACCATAGGCTACTTATCCATATACAGATTTAGCAATTGACAATGCAAGGTGGTCTCTCTCTCTCTCTCTCTCTCTCGTGTCAAAATGAAAACAGCTTCCAGCCCCTTTCATGAAGGACTACTTGTGCATATTGCAAGATTTCAGTTTCTAAGTGAATGAGCAAAAGAGCATACAGCACCTGGTATTCCCAGGCGGTCTCCCATCCAAGTACTAACCAGGCCCGACCCTGCTTAGCTTCCGAGATCAGACGAGATTGGGCGTTGCCAGGCTGGTATGGCCGTACGAAATAAGTTGACAACCATAGGCTACTTATCCATATACAGATTTAGCAATTGACAATGCAAGGTAGTCTCTCTCTCTCTCTCTCTCTCTCTCTCTCTCTCTCGTGTCAAAATGAAAACAGCTTCCAGCCCCTTTCATGAAGGACTACTTGTGCATATTGCAAGATTTCAGTTTCTAAGTGAATGAGCAAAAGAGCATACAGCACCTGGTATTCCCAGGCGGTCTCCCATCCAAGTACTAACCAGGCCCAACCCTGCTTAGCTTCCGAGATCAGACGAGATCGGGCGTTGCCAGGCTGGTATGGCCGTACGAAATAAGTTGACAACCATAGGCTACTTATCCATATACAGATTTAGCAATTGACAATGCAAGGTGGTCTCTCTCTCTCTCTCTCTCTCTCTCTCTCTCGTGTCAAAATGAAAACAGTTTCCAGCCCCTTTCATGAAGGACTACTTGTGCATATTGCAAGATGTCAGTTTCTAAGTGAATGAGCAAAAGAGCATACAGCACCTGGTATTCCCAGGCGGTCTCCCATCCAAGTACTAACCAGGCCCGACCCTGCTTAGCTTCCGAGATCAGACGAGATCGGGCGTTGCCAGGCTGGTATGGCCGTACGAAATAAGTTGACAACCATAGGCTACTTATCCATATACAGATTTAGCAATTGACAATGCAAGGTGGTCTCTCTCTCTCTCTCTCTCTCTCGTGTCAAAATGAAAACAGCTTCCAGCCCCTTTCATGAAGGACTACTTGTGCATATTGCAAGATGTCAGTTTCTAAGTGAATGAGCAAAAGAGCATACAGCACCTGGTATTCCCAGGCGGTCTCCCATCCAAGTACTAACCAGGCCCAACCCTGCTTAGCTTCCGAGATCAGACGAGATCGGGCGTTGCCAGGCTGGTATGGCCGTACGAAATAAGTTGACAACCATAGGCTACTTATCCATATACAGATTTAGCAATTGACAATGCAAGGTAGTCTCTCTCTCTCTCTCTCTCTCTCTCTCTCGTGTCAAAATGAAAACAGCTTCCAGCCCCTTTCATGAAGGACTACTTGTGCATATTGCAAGATTTCAGTTTCTAAGTGAATGAGCAAAAGAGCATACAGCACCTGGTATTCCCAGGCGGTCTCCCATCCAATTACTAACCAGGCCCAACCCTGCTTAGCTTCCGAGATCAGACGAGATCGGGCGTTGCCAGGCTGGTATGGCCGTACGAAATAAGTTGACAACCATAGGCTACTTATCCATATACAGATTTAGCAATTGACAATGCAAGGTGGTCTCTCTCTCTCTCTCTCCCTCTCGTGTCAAAATGAAAACAGCTTCCAGCCCCTTTCATGAAGGACTACTTGTGCATATTGCAAGATTTCAGTTTCTAAGTGAATGAGCATACAGCACCTGGTATTCCCAGGCGGTCTCCCATCCAAGTACTAACCAGGCCCGACCCTGCTTAGCTTCCGAGATCAGACGAGATCGGGCGTTGCCAGGCTGGTATGGCCGTACGAAATAAGTTGACAACCATAGGCTACTTATCCATATACAGATTTAGCAATTGACAATGCAAGGTGGTCTCTCTCTCTCTCTCTCTCTCTCTCTCTCTCTCGTGTCAAAATGAAAACAGTTTCCAGCCCCTTTCATGAAGGACTACTTGTGCATATTGCAAGATGTCAGTTTCTAAGTGAATGAGCAAAAGAGCATACAGCACCTGGTATTCCCAGGCGGTCTCCCATCCAAGTACTAACCAGGCCCGACCCTGCTTAGCTTCCGAGATCAGACGAGATCGGGCGTTGCCAGGCTGGTATGGCCGTACGAAATAAGTTGACAACCATAGGCTACTTATCCATATACAGATTTAGCAATTGACAATGCAAGGTGGTCTCTCTCTCTCTCTCTCTCTCTCGTGTCAAAATGAAAACAGCTTCCAGCCCCTTTCATGAAGGACTACTTGTGCATATTGCAAGATTTCAGTTTCTAAGTGAATGAGCAAAAGAGCATACAGCACCTGGTATTCCCAGGCGGTCTCCCATCCAAGTACTAACCAGGCCCGACCCTGCTTAGCTTCCGAGATCAGACGAGATTGGGCGTTGCCAGGCTGGTATGGCCGTACAAAATAAGTTGACAACCATAGGCTACTTATCCATATACAGATTTAGCAATTGACAATGCAAGGTAGTCTCTCTCTCTCTCTCTCTCTCTCTCTCTCTCGTGTCAAAATGAAAACAGCTTCCAGCCCCTTTCATGAAGGACTACTTGTGCATATTGCAAGATTTCAGTTTCTAAGTGAATGAGCAAAAGAGCATACAGCACCTGGTATTCCCAGGCGGTCTCCCATCCAAGTACTAACCAGGCCCAACCCTGCTTAGCTTCCGAGA
>NC_140385.1:14652500-14657500 GCF_054491055.1 Hypomesus nipponensis
TTCCCAGGCGGTCTCCCATCCAAGTACTAACCAGGCCCGACCCTGCTTAGCTTCCGAGATCAGACGAGATCGGGCGTTGCCAGGCTGGTATGGCCGTACGAAATAAGTTGACAACCATAGGCTACTTATCCATATACAGATTTAGCAATTGACAATGCAAGGTAGTCTCTCTCTCTCTCTCTCTCTCGTGTCAAAATGAAAACAGCTTCCAGCCCCTTTCATGAAGGACTACTTGTGCATATTGCAAGATGTCAGTTTCTAAGTGAATGAGCAAAAGAGCATACAGCACCTGGTATTCCCAGGCGGTCTCCCATCCAAGTACTAACCAGGCCCGACCCTGCTTAGCTTCCGAGATCAGACGAGATCGGGTGTTGCCAGGCTGGTATGGCCGTACGAAATAAGTTGACAACCATAGGCTACTTATCCATATACAGATTTAGCAATTGACAATGCAAGGTAGTCTCTCTCTCTCTCTCTCTCTCTCTCTCTCGTGTCAAAATGAAAACAGCTTCCAGCCCCTTTCATGAAGGACTACTTGTGCATATTGCAAGATGTCAGTTTCTAAGTGAATGAGCAAAAGAGCATACAGCACCTGGTATTCCCAGGCGGTCTCCCATCCAAGTACTAACCAGGCCCGACCCTGCTTAGCTTCCGAGATCAGACGAGATCGGGCGTTGCCAGGCTGGTATGGCCGTACGAAATAAGTTGACAACCATAGGCTACTTATCCATATACAGATTTAGCAATTGACAATGCAAGGTGGTCTCTCTCTCTCTCTCTCGTGTCAAAATGAAAACAGCTTCCAGCCCCTTTCATGAAGGACTACTTGTGCATATTGCAAGATTTCAGTTTCTAAGTGAATGAGCAAAAGAGCATACAGCACCTGGTATTCCCAGGCGGTCTCCCATCCAAGTACTAACCAGGCCCGACCCTGCTTAGCTTCCGAGATCAGACGAGATCGGGCGTTGCCAGGCTGGTATGGCCGTACGAAATAAGTTGACAACCATAGGCTACTTATCCATATACAGATTTAGCAATTGACAATGCAAGGTAGTCTCTCTCTCTCTCTCTCTCTCTCTCTCTCTCTCGTGTCAAAATGAAAACAGCTTCCAGCCCCTTTCATGAAGGACTACTTGTGCATATTGCAAGATGTCAGTTTCTAAGTGAATGAGCAAAAGAGCATACAGCACCTGGTATTCCCAGGCGGTCTCCCATCCAAGTACTAACGAGGCCCGACCCTGCTTAGCTTCCGAGATCAGACGTGATCGGGCGTTGCCAGGCTGGTATGGCCGTACGAAATAAGTTGACAACCATAGGCTACTTATCCATATACAGATTTAGCAATTGACAATGCAAGGTGGTCTCTCTCTCTCTCTCTCGTGTCAAAATGAAAACAGCTTCCAGCCCCTTTCATGAAGGACTACTTGTGCATATTGCAAGATGTCAGTTTCTAAGTGAATGAGCAAAAGAGCATACAGCACCTGGTATTCCCAGGCGGTCTCCCATCCAAGTACTAACCAGGCCCGACCCTGCTTAGCTTCCGAGATCAGACGTGATCGGGCGTTGCCAGGCTGGTATGGCCGTACGAAATAAGTTGACAACCATAGGCTACTTATCCATATACAGATTTAGCAATTGACAATGCAAGGTGGTCTCTCTCTCTCTCTCTCTCTCTCTCTCTCTCTCTCTCTCTCTCTCTCGTGTCAAAATGAAAACAGCTTCCAGCCCCTTTCATGAAGGACTACTTGTGCATATTGCAAGATGTCAGTTTCTAAGTGAATGAGCAAAAGAGCATACAGCACCTGGTATTCCCAGGCGGTCTCCCATCCAAGTACTAACCAGGCCCGACCCTGCTTAGCTTCCAAGATCAGACGAGATCGGGCGTTGCCAGGCTGGTATGGCCGTACGAAATAAGTTGACAACCATAGGCTACTTATCCATATACAGATTTAGCAATTGACAATGCAAGGTAGTCTCTCTCTCTCTCTCTCGTGTCAAAATGAAAACAGCTTCCAGCCCCTTTCATGAAGGACTACTTGTGCATATTGCAAGATGTCAGTTTCTAAGTGAATGAGCAAAAGAGCATACAGCACCTGGTATTCCCAGGCGGTCTCCCATCCAAGTACTAACCAGGCCCGACCCTGCTTAGCTTCCGAGATCAGACGAGATCGGGCGTTGCCAGGCTGGTATGGCCGTACGAAATAAGTTGACAACCATAGGCTACTTATCCATATACAGATTTAGCAATTGACAATGCAAGGTGGTCTCTCTCTCTCTCTCTCTCGTGTCAAAATGAAAACAGCTTCCAGCCCCTTTCATGAAGGACTACTTGTGCATATTGCAAGATTTTCAGTTTCTAAGTGAATGAGCAAAAGAGCATACAGCACCTGGTATTCCCAGGCGGTCTCCCATCCAAGTACTAACCAGGCCCGACCCTGCTTAGCTTCCGAGATCAGACGTGATCGGGCGTTGCCAGGCTGGTATGGCCGTACGAAATAAGTTGACAACCATAGGCTACTTATCCATATACAGATTTAGCAATTGACAATGCAAGGTAGTCTCTCTCTCTCTCTCTCTCTCTCGTGTCAAAATGAAAACAGCTTCCAGCCCCTTTCATGAAGGACTACTTGTGCATATTGCAAGATGTCAGTTTCTAAGTGAATGAGCAAAAGAGCATACAGCACCTGGTATTCCCAGGCGGTCTCCCATCCAAGTACTAACCAGGCCCGACCCTGCTTAGCTTCCGAGATCAGACGAGATCGGGCGTTGCCAGGCTGGTATGGCCGTACGAAATAAGTTGACAACCATAGGCTACTTATCCATATACAGATTTAGCAATTGACAATGCAAGGTGGTCTCTCTCTCTCTCTCTCGTGTCAAAATGAAAACAGCTTCCAGCCCCTTTCATGAAGGACTACTTGTGCATATTGCAAGATTTCAGTTTCTAAGTGAATGAGCAAAAGAGCATACAGCACCTGGTATTCCCAGGCGGTCTCCCATCCAAGTACTAACCAGGCCCGACCCTGCTTAGCTTCCGAGATCAGACGAGATCGGGCGTTGCCAGGCTGGTATGGCCGTACGAAATAAGTTGACAACCATAGGCTACTTATCCATATACAGATTTAGCAATTGACAATGCAAGGTAGTCTCTCTCTCTCTCTCTCTCTCGTGTCAAAATGAAAACAGCTTCCAGCCCCTTTCATGAAGGACTACTTGTGCATATTGCAAGATGTCAGTTTCTAAGTGAATGAGCAAAAGAGCATACAGCACCTGGTATTCCCAGGCGGTCTCCCATCCAAGTACTAACCAGGCCCGACCCTGCTTAGCTTCCGAGATCAGACGAGATCGGGTGTTGCCAGGCTGGTATGGCCGTACGAAATAAGTTGACAACCATAGGCTACTTATCCATATACAGATTTAGCAATTGACAATGCAAGGTAGTCTCTCTCTCTCTCTCTCTCTCTCTCTCTCTCGTGTCAAAATGAAAACAGCTTCCAGCCCCTTTCATGAAGGACTACTTGTGCATATTGCAAGATGTCAGTTTCTAAGTGAATGAGCAAAAGAGCATACAGCACCTGGTATTCCCAGGCGGTCTCCCATCCAAGTACTAACCAGGCCCGACCCTGCTTAGCTTCCGAGATCAGACGAGATCGGGCGTTGCCAGGCTGGTATGGCCGTACGAAATAAGTTGACAACCATAGGCTACTTATCCATATACAGATTTAGCAATTGACAATGCAAGGTGGTCTCTCTCTCTCTCTCTCGTGTCAAAATGAAAACAGCTTCCAGCCCCTTTCATGAAGGACTACTTGTGCATATTGCAAGATTTCAGTTTCTAAGTGAATGAGCAAAAGAGCATACAGCACCTGGTATTCCCAGGCGGTCTCCCATCCAAGTACTAACCAGGCCCGACCCTGCTTAGCTTCCGAGATCAGACGAGATCGGGCGTTGCCAAGCTGGTATGGCCGTACGAAATAAGTTGACAACCATAGGCTACTTATCCATATACAGATTTAGCAATTGACAATGCAAGGTAGTCTCTCTCTCTCTCTCTCTCTCTCTCTCTCTCTCGTGTCAAAATGAAAACAGCTTCCAGCCCCTTTCATGAAGGACTACTTGTGCATATTGCAAGATGTCAGTTTCTAAGTGAATGAGCAAAAGAGCATACAGCACCTGGTATTCCCAGGCGGTCTCCCATCCAAGTACTAACCAGGCCCGACCCTGCTTAGCTTCCGAGATCAGACGTGATCGGGCGTTGCCAGGCTGGTATGGCCGTACGAAATAAGTTGACAACCATAGGCTACTTATCCATATACAGATTTAGCAATTGACAATGCAAGGTGGTCTCTCTCTCTCTCTCTCGTGTCAAAATGAAAACAGCTTCCAGCCCCTTTCATGAAGGACTACTTGTGCATATTGCAAGATGTCAGTTTCTAAGTGAATGAGCAAAAGAGCATACAGCACCTGGTATTCCCAGGCGGTCTCCCATCCAAGTACTAACCAGGCCCGACCCTGCTTAGCTTCCGAGATCAGACGTGATCGGGCGTTGCCAGGCTGGTATGGCCGTACGAAATAAGTTGACAACCATAGGCTACTTATCCATATACAGATTTAGCAATTGACAATGCAAGGTGGTCTCTCTCTCTCTCTCTCTCTCTCTCTCTCTCGTGTCAAAATGAAAACAGCTTCCAGCCCCTTTCATGAAGGACTACTTGTGCATATTGCAAGATGTCAGTTTCTAAGTGAATGAGCAAAAGAGCATACAGCACCTGGTATTCCCAGGCGGTCTCCCATCCAAGTACTAACCAGGCCCGACCCTGCTTAGCTTCCAAGATCAGACGAGATCGGGCGTTGCCAGGCTGGTATGGCCGTACGAAATAAGTTGACAACCATAGGCTACTTATCCATATACAGATTTAGCAATTGACAATGCAAGGTAGTCTCTCTCTCTCTCTCTCGTGTCAAAATGAAAACAGCTTCCAGCCCCTTTCATGAAGGAC
>NC_140385.1:14662500-14670000 GCF_054491055.1 Hypomesus nipponensis
TCTCTCTCTCTCTCTCTCTCTCTCTCTCGTGTCAAAATGAAAACAGCTTCCAGCCCCTTTCATGAAGGACTACTTGTGCATATTGCAAGATTTCAGTTTCTAAGTGAATGAGCATACAGCACCTGGTATTCCCAGGCGGTCTCCCATCCAAGTACTAACCAGGCCCGACCCTGCTTAGCTTCCGAGATCAGACGAGATCGGGCGTTGCCAGGCTGGTATGGCCGTACGAAATAAGTTGACAACCATAGGCTACTTATCCATATACAGATTTAGCAATTGACAATGCAAGGTAGTCTCTCTCTCTCTCTCTCTCTCGTGTCAAAATGAAAACAGCTTCCAGCCCCTTTCATGAAGGACTACTTGTGCATATTGCAAGATGTCAGTTTCTAAGTGAATGAGCAAAAGAGCATACAGCACCTGGTATTCCCAGGCGGTCTCCCATCCAAGTACTAACCAGGCCCGACCCTGCTTAGCTTCCGAGATCAGACGAGATCGGGTGTTGCCAGGCTGGTATGGCCGTACGAAATAAGTTGACAACCATAGGCTACTTATCCATATACAGATTTAGCAATTGACAATGCAAGGTAGTCTCTCTCTCTCTCTCTCTCTCTCTCTCTCGTGTCAAAATGAAAACAGCTTCCAGCCCCTTTCATGAAGGACTACTTGTGCATATTGCAAGATGTCAGTTTCTAAGTGAATGAGCAAAAGAGCATACAGCACCTGGTATTCCCAGGCGGTCTCCCATCCAAGTACTAACCAGGCCCGACCCTGCTTAGCTTCCGAGATCAGACGAGATCGGGCGTTGCCAGGCTGGTATGGCCGTACGAAATAAGTTGACAACCATAGGCTACTTATCCATATACAGATTTAGCAATTGACAATGCAAGGTGGTCTCTCTCTCTCTCTCTCGTGTCAAAATGAAAACAGCTTCCAGCCCCTTTCATGAAGGACTACTTGTGCATATTGCAAGATTTCAGTTTCTAAGTGAATGAGCAAAAGAGCATACAGCACCTGGTATTCCCAGGCGGTCTCCCATCCAAGTACTAACCAGGCCCAACCCTGCTTAGCTTCCGAGATCAGACGAGATCGGGCGTTGCCAGGCTGGTATGGCCGTACGAAATAAGTTGACAACCATAGGCTACTTATCCATATACAGATTTAGCAATTGACAATGCAAGGTGGTCTCTCTCTCTCCCTCTCGTGTCAAAATGAAAACAGCTTCCAGCCCCTTTCATGAAGGACTACTTGTGCATATTGCAAGATTTCAGTTTCTAAGTGAATGAGCATACAGCACCTGGTATTCCCAGGCGGTCTCCCATCCAAGTACTAACCAGGCCCGACCCTGCTTAGCTTCCGAGATCAGACGAGATCGGGCGTTGCCAGGCTGGTATGGCCGTACGAAATAAGTTGACAACCATAGGCTACTTATCCATATACAGATTTAGCAATTGACAATGCAAGGTGGTCTCTCTCTCTCTCTCTCTCGTGTCAAAATGAAAACAGCTTCCAGCCCCTTTCATGAAGGACTACTTGTGCATATTGCAAGATTTCAGTTTCTAAGTGAATGAGCAAAAGAGCATACAGCACCTGGTATTCCCAGGCGGTCTCCCATCCAAGTACTAACCAGGCCCGACCCTGCTTAGCTTCCGAGATCAGGCGTTGACAGGCTGGTATGGCCGTACGAAATAAGTTGACAACCATAGGCTACTTATCCATATACAGATTTAGCAATTGACAATGCAAGGTAGTCTCTCTCTCTCTCTCTCTCTCTCTCTCTCTCTCTCTCTCTCTCTCTCTCTCTCTCTCTCTCTCTCTCTCTCTCTCTCTCTCTCTCTCTCTCTCGTGTCAAAATGAAAACAGCTTCCAGCCCCTTTCATGAAGGACTACTTGTGCATATTGCAAGATTTCAGTTTCTAAGTGAATGAGCATACAGCACCTGGTATTCCCAGGCGGTCTCCCATCCAAGTACTAACCAGGCCCGACCCTGCTTAGCTTCCGAGATCAGACGAGATCGGGCGTTGCCAGGCTGGTATGGCCGTACGAAATAAGTTGACAACCATAGGCTACTTATCCATATACAGATTTAGCAATTGACAATGCAAGGTAGTCTCTCTCTCTCTCTCTCTCTCGTGTCAAAATGAAAACAGCTTCCAGCCCCTTTCATGAAGGACTACTTGTGCATATTGCAAGATGTCAGTTTCTAAGTGAATGAGCAAAAGAGCATACAGCACCTGGTATTCCCAGGCGGTCTCCCATCCAAGTACTAACCAGGCCCGACCCTGCTTAGCTTCCGAGATCAGACGAGATCGGGTGTTGCCAGGCTGGTATGGCCGTACGAAAT
Organism: Hypomesus nipponensis; assembly: GCF_054491055.1. Classification (NCBI taxonomy): domain Eukaryota; kingdom Metazoa; phylum Chordata; class Actinopteri; order Osmeriformes; family Osmeridae; genus Hypomesus; species Hypomesus nipponensis. The sequence goes on from NC_140385.1 coordinate 14,664,842, forward strand.
AAGTTGACAACCATAGGCTACTTATCCATATACAGATTTAGCAATTGACAATGCAAGGTAGTCTCTCTCTCTCTCTCTCTCTCTCTCTCTCTCTCGTGTCAAAATGAAAACAGCTTCCAGCCCCTTTCATGAAGGACTACTTGTGCATATTGCAAGATGTCAGTTTCTAAGTGAATGAGCAAAAGAGCATACAGCACCTGGTATTCCCAGGCGGTCTCCCATCCAAGTACTAACCAGGCCCGACCCTGCTTAGCTTCCGAGATCAGACGAGATCGGGCGTTGCCAGGCTGGTATGGCCGTACGAAATAAGTTGACAACCATAGGCTACTTATCCATATACAGATTTAGCAATTGACAATGCAAGGTGGTCTCTCTCTCTCTCTCTCGTGTCAAAATGAAAACAGCTTCCAGCCCCTTTCATGAAGGACTACTTGTGCATATTGCAAGATTTCAGTTTCTAAGTGAATGAGCAAAAGAGCATACAGCACCTGGTATTCCCAGGCGGTCTCCCATCCAAGTACTAACCAGGCCCGACCCTGCTTAGCTTCCGAGATCAGACGAGATCGGGCGTTGCCAGGCTGGTATGGCCGTACGAAATAAGTTGACAACCATAGGCTACTTATCCATATACAGATTTAGCAATTGACAATGCAAGGTAGTCTCTCTCTCTCTCTCTCTCTCTCTCTCTCTCTCTCTCGTGTCAAAATGAAAACAGCTTCCAGCCCCTTTCATGAAGGACTACTTGTGCATATTGCAAGATGTCAGTTTCTAAGTGAATGAGCAAAAGAGCATACAGCACCTGGTATTCCCAGGCGGTCTCCCATCCAAGTACTAACCAGGCCCGACCCTGCTTAGCTTCCGAGATCAGACGTGATCGGGCGTTGCCAGGCTGGTATGGCCGTACGAAATAAGTTGACAACCATAGGCTACTTATCCATATACAGATTTAGCAATTGACAATGCAAGGTGGTCTCTCTCTCTCTCTCTCGTGTCAAAATGAAAACAGCTTCCAGCCCCTTTCATGAAGGACTACTTGTGCATATTGCAAGATGTCAGTTTCTAAGTGAATGAGCAAAAGAGCATACAGCACCTGGTATTCCCAGGCGGTCTCCCATCCAAGTACTAACCAGGCCCGACCCTGCTTAGCTTCCGAGATCAGACGTGATCGGGCGTTGCCAGGCTGGTATGGCCGTACGAAATAAGTTGACAACCATAGGCTACTTATCCATATACAGATTTAGCAATTGACAATGCAAGGTAGTCTCTCTCTCTCTCTCTCGTGTCAAAATGAAAACAGCTTCCAGCCCCTTTCATGAAGGACTACTTGTGCATATTGCAAGATGTCAGTTTCTAAGTGAATGAGCAAAAGAGCATACAGCACCTGGTATTCCCAGGCGGTCTCCCATCCAAGTACTAACCAGGCCCGACCCTGCTTAGCTTCCGAGATCAGACGAGATCGGGCGTTGCCAGGCTGATATGGCCGTACGAAATAAGTTGACAACCATAGGCTACTTATCCATATACAGATTTAGCAATTGACAATGCAAGGTGGTCTCTCTCTCTCTCTCTCTCGTGTCAAAATGAAAACAGCTTCCAGCCCCTTTCATGAAGGACTACTTGTGCATATTGCAAGATTTCAGTTTCTAAGTGAATGAGCAAAAGAGCATACAGCACCTGGTATTCCCAGGCGGTCTCCCATCCAAGTACTAACCAGGCCCGACCCTGCTTAGCTTCCGAGATCAGACGAGATCGGGCGTTGCCAGGCTGGTATGGCCGTACGAAATAAGTTGATAACCATAGGCTACTTATCCATATACAGATTTAGCAATTGACAATGCAAGGTAGTCTCTCTCTCTCTCTCTCTCTCTCTCTCGTGTCAAAATGAAAACAGCTTCCAGCCCCTTTCATGAAGGACTACTTGTGCATATTGCAAGATGTCAGTTTCTAAGTGAATGAGCAAAAGAGCATACAGCACCTGGTATTCCCAGGCGGTCTCCCATCCAAGTACTAACCAGGCCCGACCCTGCTTAGCTTCCGAGATCAGACGAGATCGGGCGTTGCCAGGCTGGTATGGCCGTACGAAATAAGTTGACAACCATAGGCTACTTATCCATATACAGATTTAGCAATTGACAATGCAAGGTAGTCTCTCTCTCTCTCTCTCTCTCTCTCTCTCTCGTGTCAAAATGAAAACAGCTTCCAGCCCCTTTCATGAAGGACTACTTGTGCATATTGCAAGATTTCAGTTTCTAAGTGAATGAGCAAAAGAGCATACAGCACCTGGTATTCCCAGGCGGTCTCCCATCCAAGTACTAACCAGGCCCAACCCTGCTTAGCTTCCGAGATCAGACGAGATCGGGCGTTGCCAGGCTGGTATGGCCGTACGAAATAAGTTGACAACCATAGGCTACTTATCCATATACAGATTTAGCAATTGACAATGCAAGGTAGTCTCTCTCTCTCTATCTCTCGTGTCAAAATGAAAACAGCTTCCAGCCCCTTTCATGAAGGACTACTTGTGCATATTGCAAGATGTCAGTTTCTAAGTGAATGAGCAAAAGAGCATACAGCACCTGGTATTCCCAGGCGGTCTCCCATCCAAGTACTAACCAGGCCCGACCCTGCTTAGCTTCCGAGATCAGACGAGATCGGGCGTTGCCAGGCTGGTATGGCCGTACGAAATAAGTTGACAACCATAGGCTACTTATCCACATACAGATTTAGCAATTGACAATGCAAGGTAGTCTCTCTCTCTCTATCTCTCGTGTCAAAATGAAAACAGCTTCCAGCCCCTTTCATGAAGGACTACTTGTGCATATTGCAAGATGTCAGTTTCTAAGTGAATGAGCAAAAGAGCATACAGCACGTGGTATTCCCAGGCGGTCTCCCATCCAAGTACTAACCAGGCCCGACCCTGCTTAGCTTCCGAGATCAGACGAGATCGGGCGTTGCCAGGCTGGTATGGCCGTACGAAATAAGTTGACAACCATAGGCTACTTATCCATATACAGATTTAGCAATTGACAATGCAAGGTAGTCTCTCTCTCTCTCTCTCTCTCTCGTGTCAAAATGAAAACAGCTTCCAGCCCCTTTCATGAAGGACTACTTGTGCATATTGCAAGATGTCAGTTTCTAAGTGAATGAGCAAAAGAGCATACAGCACCTGGTATTCCCAGGCGGTCTCCCATCCAAGTACTAACCAGGCCCGACCCTGCTTAGCTTCCGAGATCAGACGAGATCGGGCGTTGCCAGGCTGGTATGGCCGTACGAAATAAGTTGACAACCATAGGCTACTTATCCATATACAGATTTAGCAATTGACAATGCAAGGTGGTCTCTCTCTCTCTCTCTCGTGTCAAAATGAAAAAAGCTTCCAGCCCCTTTCATGAAGGACTACTTGTGCATATTGCAAGATTTCAGTTTCTAAGTGAATGAGCAAAAGAGCATACAGCACCTGGTATTCCCAGGCGGTCTCCCATCCAAGTACTAACCAGGCCCGACCCTGCTTAGCTTCCGAGATCAGACAAGATCGGGCGTTGCCAGGCTGGTATGGCCGTACGAAATAAGTTGACAACCATAGGCTACTTATCCATATACAGATTTAGCAATTGACAATGCAAGGTAGTCTCTCTCTCTCTCTCTCTCTCTCTCTCGTGTCAAAATGAAAACAGCTTCCAGCCCCTTTCATGAAGGACTACTTGTGCATATTGCAAGATGTCAGTTTCTAAGTGAATGAGCAAAAGAGCATACAGCACCTGGTATTCCCAGGCGGTCTCCCATCCAAGTACTAACCAGGCCCGACCCTGCTTAGCTTCCGAGATCAGACGTGATCGGGCGTTGCCAGGCTGGTATGGCCGTACGAAATAAGTTGACAACCATAGGCTACTTATCCATATACAGATTTAGCAATTGACAATGCAAGGTGGTCTCTCTCTCTCTCTCTCGTGTCAAAATGAAAACAGCTTCCAGCCCCTTTTATGAAGGACTACTTGTGCATATTGCAAGATGTCAGTTTCTAAGTGAATGAGCAAAAGAGCATACAGCACCTGGTATTCCCAGGCGGTCTCCCATCCAAGTACTAACCAGGCCCGACCCTGCTTAGCTTCCGAGATCATACGTGATCGGGCGTTGCCAGGCTGGTATGGCCGTACGAAATAAGTTGACAACCATAGGCTACTTATCCATATACAGATTTAGCAATTGACAATGCAAGGTGGTCTCTCTCTCTCCCTCTCGTGTCAAAATGAAAACAGCTTCCAGCCCCTTTCATGAAGGACTACTTGTGCATATTGCAAGATTTCAGTTTCTAAGTGAATGAGCATACAGCACCTGGTATTCCCAGGCGGTCTCCCATCCAAGTACTAACCAGGCCCGACCCTGCTTAGCTTCCGAGATCAGACGAGATCGGGCGTTGCCAGGCTGGTATGGCCGTACGAAATAAGTTGACAACCATAGGCTACTTATCCATATACAGATTTAGCAATTGACAATGCAAGGTGGTCTCTCTCTCTCTCTCTCTCTCGTGTCAAAATGAAAACAGCTTCCAGCCCCTTTCATGAAGGACTACTTGTGCATATTGCAAGATTTCAGTTTCTAAGTGAATGAGCAAAAGAGCATACAGCACCTGGTATTCCCAGGCGGTCTCCCATCCAAGTACTAACCAGGCCCGACCCTGCTTAGCTTCCGAGATCAGACGAGATCGGGCGTTGCCAGGCTGGTATGGCCGTACGAAATAAGTTGACAACCATAGGCTACTTATCCATATACAGATTTAGCAATTGACAATGCAAGGTAGTCTCTCTCTCTCTATCTCTCGTGTCAAAATGAAAACAGCTTCCAGCCCCTTTCATGAAGGACTACTTGTGCATATTGCAAGATGTCAGTTTCTAAGTGAATGAGCAAAAGAGCATACAGCACCTGGTATTCCCAGGCGGTCTCCCATCCAAGTACTAACCAGGCCCGACCCTGCTTAGCTTCCGAGATCAGACGAGATCGGGCGTTGCCAGGCTGGTATGGCCGTACGAAATAAGTTGACAACCATAGGCTACTTATCCATATACAGATTTAGCAATTGACAATGCAAGGTAGTCTCTCTCTCTCTCTCTCTCTCTCGTGTCAAAATGAAAACAGCTTCCAGCCCCTTTCATGAAGGACTACTT
>NC_140385.1:14682500-14690000 GCF_054491055.1 Hypomesus nipponensis
TCATGAAGGACTACTTGTGCATATTGCAAGATGTCAGTTTCTAAGTGAATGAGCAAAAGAGCATACAGCACCTGGTATTCCCAGGCGGTCTCCCATCCAAGTACTAACCAGGCCCGACCCTGCTTAGCTTCCGAGATCAGACGAGATCGGGCGTTGCCAGGCTGGTATGGCCGTACGAAATAAGTTGACAACCATAGGCTACTTATCCATATACAGATTTAGCAATTGACAATGCAAGGTAGTCTCTCTCTCTCTCTCTCTCATGTCAAAATGAAAACAGCTTCCAGCCCCTTTCATGAAGGACTACTTGTGCATATTGCAAGATGTCAGTTTCTAAGTGAATGAGCAAAAGAGCATACAGCACCTGGTATTCCCAGGCGGTCTCCCATCCAAGTACTAACCAGGCCCGACCCTGCTTAGCTTCCGAGATCAGACGTGATCGGGCGTTGCCAGGCTGGTATGGCCGTACGAAATAAGTTGACAACCATAGGCTACTTATCCATATACAGATTTAGCAATTGACAATGCAAGGTGGTCTCTCTCTCTCTCTCTCTCTCTCTCTCTCTCTCTCTCGTGTCAAAATGAAAACAGTTTCCAGCCCCTTTCATGAAGGACTACTTGTGCATATTGCAAGATGTCAGTTTCTAAGTGAATGAGCAAAAGAGCATACAGCACCTGGTATTCCCAGGCGGTCTCCCATCCAAGTACTAACCAGGCCCGACCCTGCTTAGCTTCCGAGATCAGACGAGATCGGGCGTTGCCAGGCTGGTATGGCCGTACGAAATAAGTTGACAACCATAGGCTACTTATCCATATACAGATTTAGCAATTGACAATGCAAGGTAGTCTCTCTCTCTCTATCTCTCGTGTCAAAATGAAAACAGCTTCCAGCCCCTTTCATGAAGGACTACTTGTGCATATTGCAAGATGTCAGTTTCTAAGTGAATGAGCAAAAGAGCATACAGCACCTGGTATTCCCAGGCGGTCTCCCATCCAAGTACTAACCAGGCCCGACCCTGCTTAGCTTCCGAGATCAGACGAGATCGGGCGTTGCCAGGCTGGTATGGCCGTACGAAATAAGTTGACAACCATAGGCTACTTATCCATATACAGATTTAGCAATTGACAATGCAAGGTGGTCTCTCTCTCTCTCTCTCTCTCTCTCGTGTCAAAATGAAAACAGCTTCCAGCCCCTTTCATGAAGGACTACTTGTGCATATTGCAAGATTTCAGTTTCTAAGTGAATGAGCAAAAGAGCATACAGCACCTGGTATTCCCAGGCGGTCTCCCATCCAAGTACTAACCAGGCCCGACCCTGCTTAGCTTCCGAGATCAGACGAGATCGGGCGTTGCCAGGCTGGTATGGCCGTACAAAATAAGTTGACAACCATAGGCTACTTATCCATATACAGATTTAGCAATTGACAATGCAAGGTAGTCTCTCTCTCTCTCTCTCTCTCTCTCTCTCGTGTCAAAATGAAAACAGTTTCCAGCCCCTTTCATGAAGGACTACTTGTGCATATTGCAAGATGTCAGTTTCTAAGTGAATGAGCAAAAGAGCATACAGCACCTGGTATTCCCAGGCGGTCTCCCATGCAAGTACTAACCAGGCCCGACCCTGCTTAGCTTCCGAGATCAGACGAGATCGGGCGTTGCCAGGCTGGTATGGCCGTACGAAATAAGTTGACAACCATAGGCTACTTATCCATATACAGATTTAGCAATTGACAATGCAAGGTAGTCTCTCTCTCTCTATCTCTCGTGTCAAAATGAAAACAGCTTCCAGCCCCTTTCATGAAGGACTACTTGTGCATATTGCAAGATGTCAGTTTCTAAGTGAATGAGCAAAAGAGCATACAGCACCTGGTATTCCCAGGCGGTCTCCCATCCAAGTACTAACCAGGCCCGACCCTGCTTAGCTTCCGAGATCAGACGAGATCGGGCGTTGCCAGGCTGGTATGGCCGTACGAAATAAGTTGACAACCATAGGCTACTTATCCATATACAGATTTAGCAATTGACAATGCAAGGTAGTCTCTCTCTCTCTCTCTCTCTCTCTCTCGTGTCAAAATGAAAACAGCTTCCAGCCCCTTTCATGAAGGACTACTTGTGCATATTGCAAGATGTCAGTTTCTAAGTGAATGAGCAAAAGAGCATACAGCACCTGGTATTCCCAGGCGGTCTCCCATCCAAGTACTAACCAGGCCCGACCCTGCTTAGCTTCCGAGATCAGACGTGATCGGGCGTTGCCAGGCTGGTATGGCCGTACGAAATAAGTTGACAACCATAGGCTACTTATCCATATACAGATTTAGCAATTGACAATGCAAGGTGGTCTCTCTCTCTCTCTCTCTCTCTCTCTCGTGTCAAAATGAAAACAGCTTCCAGCCCCTTTCATGAAGGACTACTTGTGCATATTGCAAGATGTCAGTTTCTAAGTGAATGAGCAAAAGAGCATACAGCACCTGGTATTCCCAGGCGGTCTCCCATCCAAGTACTAACCAGGCCCGACCCTGCTTAGCTTCCGAGATCAGACGTGATCGGGCGTTGCCAGGCTGGTATGGCCGTACGAAATAAGTTGACAACCATAGGCTACTTATCCATATACAGATTTAGCAATTGACAATGCAAGGTGGTCTCTCTCTCTCTCTCTCTCTCTCTCTCTCTCGTGTCAAAATGAAAACAGTTTCCAGCCCCTTTCATGAAGGACTACTTGTGCATATTGCAAGATGTCAGTTTCTAAGTGAATGAGCAAAAGAGCATACAGCACCTGGTATTCCCAGGCGGTCTCCCATCCAAGTACTAACCAGGCCCGACCCTGCTTAGCTTCCGAGATCAGACGAGATCGGGCGTTGCCAGGCTGGTATGGCCGTACGAAATAAGTTGACAACCATAGGCTACTTATCCATATACAGATTTAGCAATTGACAATGCAAGGTGGTCTCTCTCTCTCTCTCTCTCGTGTCAAAATGAAAACAGCTTCCAGCCCCTTTCATGAAGGACTACTTGTGCATATTGCAAGATTTCAGTTTCTAAGTGAATGAGCAAAAGAGCATACAGCACCTGGTATTCCCAGGCGGTCTCCCATCCAAGTACTAACCAGGCCCGACCCTGCTTAGCTTCCGAGATCAGACGAGATCGGGCGTTGCCAGGCTGGTATGGCCGTACGAAATATGTTGACAACCATAGGCTACTTATCCATATACAGATTTAGCAATTGACAATGCAAGGTAGTCTCTCTCTCTCTCTCTCTCTCTCTCTCTCTCTCGTGTCAAAATGAAAACAGCTTCCAGCCCCTTTCATGAAGGACTACTTGTGCATATTGCAAGATGTCAGTTTCTAAGTGAATGAGCAAAAGAGCATACAGCACCTGGTATTCCCAGGCGGTCTCCCATCCAAGTACTAACCAGGCCCGACCCTGCTTAGCTTCCGAGATCAGACGAGATCGGGCGTTGCCAGGCTGGTATGGCCGTACGAAATAAGTTGACAACCATAGGCTACTTATCCATATACAGATTTAGCAATTGACAATGCAAGGTAGTCTCTCTCTCTCTCTCTCTCTCTCGTGTCAAAATGAAAACAGCTTCCAGCCCCTTTCATCAAGGACTACTTGTGCATATTGCAAGATGTCAGTTTCTAAGTGAATGAGCAAAAGAGCATACAGCACCTGGTATTCCCAGGCGGTCTCCCATCCAAGTACTAACCAGGCCCGACCCTGCTTAGCTTCCGAGATCAGAAGAGATCGGGCGTTGCCAGGCTGGTATGGCCGTACAAAATAAGTTGACAACCATAGGCTACTTATCCATATACAGATTTAGCAATTGACAATGCAAGGTGGTCTCTCTCTCTCTCTCTCTCTCTCTCTCTCGTGTCAAAATGAAAACAGCTTCCAGCCCCTTTCATGAAGGACTACTTGTGCATATTGCAAGATGTCAGTTTCTAAGTGAATGAGCAAAAGAGCATACAGCACCTGGTATTCCCAGGCGGTCTCCCATCCAAGTACTAACCAGGCCCGACCCTGCTTAGCTTCCGAGATCAGACGTGATCGGGCGTTGCCAGGCTGGTATGGCCGTACGAAATAAGTTGACAACCATAGGCTACTTATCCATATACAGATTTAGCAATTGACAATGCAAGGTGGTCTCTCTCTCTCTCTCTCTCTCTCTCTCGTGTCAAAATGAAAACAGCTTCCAGCCCCTTTCATGAAGGACTACTTGTGCATATTGCAAGATGTCAGTTTCTAAGTGAATGAGCAAAAGAGCATACAGCACCTGGTATTCCCAGGCGGTCTCCCATCCAAGTACTAACCAGGCCCGACCCTGCTTAGCTTCCGAGATCAGACGAGATCGGGCGTTGCCAGGCTGGTATGGCGTACCAAATAAGTTGACAACCATAGGCTACTTATCCATATACAGATTTAGCAATTGACAATGCAAGGTAGTCTCTCTCTCTCTCTCTCTCTCTCGTGTCAAAATGAAAACAGCTTCCAGCCCCTTTCATGAAGGACTACTTGTGCATATTGCAAGATGTCAGTTTCTAAGTGAATGAGCAAAAGAGCATACAGCACCTGGTATTCCCAGGCGGTCTCCCATCCAAGTACTAACCAGGCCCGACCCTGCTTAGCTTCCGAGATCAGACGAGATCGGGCGTTGCCAGGCTGGTATGGCCGTACGAAATAAGTTGACAACCATAGGCTACTTATCCATATACAGATTTAGCAATTGACAATGCAAGGTGGTCTCTCTCTCTCTCTCTCTCGTGTCAAAATGAAAACAGCTTCCAGCCCCTTTCATGAAGGACTACTTGTGCATATTGCAAGATTTCAGTTTCTAAGTGAATGAGCAAAAGAGCATACAGCACCTGGTATTCCCAGGCGGTCTCCCATCCAAGTACTAACCAGGCCCGACCCTGCTTAGCTTCCGAGATCAGACGAGATCGGGCGTTGCCAGGCTGGTATGGCCGTACGAAATAAGTTGACAACCATAGGCTACTTATCCATATACAGATTTAGCAATTGACAATGCAAGGTAGTCTCTCTCTCTCTCTCTCTCTCTCTCTCTCGTGTCAAAATGAAAACAGCTTCCAGCCCCTTTCATGAAGGACTACTTGTGCATATTGCAAGATGTCAGTTTCTAAGTGAATGAGCAAAAGAGCATACAGCACCTGGTATTCCCAGGCGGTCTCCCATCCAAGTACTAACCAGGCCCGACCCTGCTTAGCTTCCGAGATCAGACGAGATCGGGCGTTGCCAGGCTGGTATGGCCGTACGAAATAAGTTGACAACCATAGGCTACTTATCCATATACAGATTTAGCAATTGACAATGCAAGGTAGTCTCTCTCTCTCTCTCTCTCTCGTGTCAAAATGAAAACAGCTTCCAGCCCCTTTCATGAAGGACTACTTGTGCATATTGCAAGATGTCAGTTTCTAAGTGAATGAGCAAAAGAGCATACAGCACCTGGTATTCCCAGGCGGTCTCCCATCCAAGTACTAACCAGGCCCGACCCTGCTTAGCTTCCGAGATCAGACGAGATCGGGCGTGGCCAGGCTGGTATGGCCGTACGAAATAAGTTGACAACCATAGGCTACTTATCCATATACAGATTTAGCAATTGACAATGCAAGGTAGTCTCTCTCTCTCTCTCTCTCTCTCTCTCTCTCGTGTCAAAATGAAAACAGCTTCCAGCCCCTTTCATGAAGGACTACTTGTGCATATTGCAAGATTTCAGTTTCTAAGTGAATGAGCAAAAGAGCATACAGCACCTGGTATTCCCAGGCGGTCTCCCATCCAAGTACTAACCAGGCCCAACCCTGCTTAGCTTCCGAGATCAGGCGTTGCCAGGCTGGTATGGCCGTACGAAATAAGTTGACAACCATAGGCTACTTATCCATATACAGATTTAGCAATTGACAATGCAAGGTGGTCTCTCTCTCTCTCTCTCCCTCTCGTGTCAAAATGAAAACAGCTTCCAGCCCCTTTCATGAAGGACTACTTGTGCATATTGCAAGATTTCAGTTTCTAAGTGAATGAGCATACAGCACCTGGTATTCCCAGGCGGTCTCCCATCCAAGTACTAACCAGGCCCGACCCTGCTTAGCTTCCGAGATCAGACGAGATCGGGCGTTGCCAGGCTGGTATGGCCGTACGAAATAAGTTGACAACCATAGGCTACTTATCCATATACAGATTTAGCAATTGACAATGCAAGGTGGTCTCTCTCTCTCTCTCTCTCTCTCTCTCTCTCTCTCTCTCTCTCTCTCTCTCTCTCTCTCTCTCTCTCTCTCTCGTGTCAAAATGAAAACAGTTTCCAGCCCCTTTCATGAAGGACTACTTGTGCATATTGCAAGATGTCAGTTTCTAAGTGAATGAGCAAAAGAGCATACAGCACCTGGTATTCCCAGGCGGTCTCCCATCCAAGTACTAACCAGGCCCGACCCTGCTTAGCTTCCGAGATCAGACGAGATCGGGCGTTGCCAGGCTGGTATGGCCGTACGAAATAAGTTGACAACCATAGGCTACTTATCCATATACAGATTTAGCAATTGACAATGCAAGTTAGTCTCTCTCTCTCTATCTCTCGTGTCAAAATGAAAACAGCTTCCAGCCCCTTTCATGAAGGACTACTTGTGCATATTGCAAGATGTCAGTTTCTAAGTGAATGAGCAAAAGAGCATACAGCACCTGGTATTCCCAGGCGGTCTCCCATCCAAGTACTAACCAGGCCCGACCCTGCTTAGCTTCCGAGATCAGACGAGATCGGGCGTTGCCAGGCTGGTATGGCCGTACGAAATAAGTTGACAACCATAGGCTACTTATCCATATACAGATTTAGCAATTGACAATGCAAGGTGGTCTCTTTCTCTCTCTCTCTCTCTCTCGTGTCAAAATGAAAACAGCTTCCAGCCCCTTTCATGAAGGACTACTTGTGCATATTGCAAGATTTCAGTTTCTAAGTGAATGAGCAAAAGAGCATACAGCACCTGGTATTCCCAGGCGGTCTCCCATCCAAGTACTAACCAGGCCCGACCCTGCTTAGCTTCCGAGATCAGACGAGATCGGGCGTTGCCAGGCTGGTATGGCCGTACGAAATAAGTTGACAACCATAGGCTACTTATCCATATACAGATTTAGCAATTGACAATGCAAGGTAGTCTCTCTCTCTCTCTCTCTCTCTCTCTCTCTCTCTCGTGTCAAAATGAAAACAGCTTCCAGCCCCTTTCATGAAGGACTACTTGTGCATATTGCAAGATGTCAGTTTCTAAGTGAATGAGCAAAAGAGCATACAGCACCTGGTATTCCCAGGCGGTCTCCCATCCAAGTACTAACCAGGCCCGACCCTGCTTAGCTTCCGAGATCAGACGAGATTGGGCGTTGCCAGGCTGGTATGGCCGTACGAAATAAGTTGACAACCATAGGCTACTTATCCATATACAGATTTAGCAATTGACAATGCAAGGTAGTCTCTCTCTCTCTCTCTCTCTCTCGTGTCAAAATGAAAA
>NC_140385.1:14697500-14700000 GCF_054491055.1 Hypomesus nipponensis
CACCTGGTATTCCCAGGCGGTCTCCCATCCAAGTACTAACCAGGCCCGACCCTGCTTAGCTTCCGAGATCAGACGAGATCGGGCGTTGCCAGGCTGGTATGGCCGTACGAAATAAGTTGACAACCATAGGCTACTTATCCATATACAGATTTAGCAATTGACAATGCAAGGTAGTCTCTCTCTCTCTCTCTCTCTCTCTCTCGTGTCAAAATGAAAACAGCTTCCAGCCCCTTTCATGAAGGACTACTTGTGCATATTGCAAGATGTCAGTTTCTAAGTGAATGAGCAAAAGAGCATACAGCACCTGGTATTCCCAGGCGGTCTCCCATCCAAGTACTAACCAGGCCCGACCCTGCTTAGCTTCCGAGATCAGACGAGATCGGGCGTTGCCAGGCTGGTATGGCCGTACGAAATAAGTTGACAACCATAGGCTACTTATCCATATACAGATTTAGCAATTGACAATGCAAGGTGGTCTCTCTCTCTCTCTCTCGTGTCAAAATGAAAACAGCTTCCAGCCCCTTTCATGAAGGACTACTTGTGCATATTGCAAGATTTCAGTTTCTAAGTGAATGAGCAAAAGAGCATACAGCACCTGGTATTCCCAGGCGGTCTCCCATCCAAGTACTAACCAGGCCCGACCCTGCTTAGCTTCCGGGATCAGACGAGATCGGGCGTTGCCAGGCTGGTATGGCCGTACGAAATAAGTTGACAACCATAGGCTACTTATCCATATACAGATTTAGCAATTGACAATGCAAGGTAGTCTCTCTCTCTCTCTCTCTTTCTCTCTCTCGTGTCAAAATGAAAACAGCTTCCAGCCCCTTTCATGAAGGACTACTTGTGCATATTGCAAGATGTCAGTTTCTAAGTGAATGAGCAAAAGAGCATACAGCACCTGGTATTCCCAGGCGGTCTCCCATCCAAGTACTAACCAGGCCCGACCCTGCTTAGCTTCCGAGATCAGACGAGATCGGGCGTTGCCAGGCTGGTATGGCCGTACGAAATAAGTTGACAACCATAGGCTACTTATCCATATACAGATTTAGCAATTGACAATGCAAGGTGGTCTCTCTCTCTCTCTCTCGTGTCAAAATGAAAACAGCTTCCAGCCCCTTTCATGAAGGACTACTTGTGCATATTGCAAGATTTCAGTTTCTAAGTGAATGAGCAAAAGAGCATACAGCACCTGGTATTCCCAGGCGGTCTCCCATCCAAGTACTAACCAGGCCCGACCCTGCTTAGCTTCCGAGATCAGACGAGATCGGGCGTTGCCAGGCTGGTATGGCCGTACGAAATAAGTTGACAACCATAGGCTACTTATCCATATACAGATTTAGCAATTGACAATGCAAGGTAGTCTCTCTCTCTCTCTCTCTCTCTCTCTCTCTCTCGTGTCAAAATGAAAACAGCTTCCAGCCCCTTTCATGAAGGACTACTTGTGCATATTGCAAGATGTCAGTTTCTAAGTGAATGAGCAAAAGAGCATACAGCACCTGGTATTCCCAGGCGGTCTCCCATCCAAGTACTAACCAGGCCCGACCCTGCTTAGCTTCCGAGATCAGACGAGATCGGGCGTTGCCAGGCTGGTATGGCCGTACGAAATAAGTTGACAACCATAGGCTACTTATCCATATACAGATTTAGCAATTGACAATGCAAGGTAGTCTCTCTCTCTCTCTCTCTCTCTCTCTCTCTCTCTCTCTCTCTCTCTCTCTCTCTCTCTCTCTCTCTCTCTCTCTCTCTCGTGTCAAAATGAAAACAGCTTCCAGCCCCTTTCATGAAGGACTACTTGTGCATATTGCAAGATGTCAGTTTCTAAGTGAATGAGCAAAAGAGCATACAGCACCTGGTATTCCCAGGCGGTCTCCCATCCAAGTACTAACCAGGCCCGACCCTGCTTAGCTTCCGAGATCAGACGAGATCGGGCGTTGCCAGGCTGGTATGGCCGTACGAAATAAGTTGACAACCATAGGCTACTTATCCATATACAGATTTAGCAATTGACAATGCAAGGTAGTCTCTCTCTCTCTCTCTCTCTCTCTCTCGTGTCAAAATGAAAACAGCTTCCAGCCCCTTTCATGAAGGACTACTTGTGCATATTGCAAGATGTCAGTTTCTAAGTGAATGAGCAAAAGAGCATACAGCACCTGGTATTCCCAGGCGGTCTCCCATCCAAGTACTAACCAGGCCCGACCCTGCTTAGCTTCCGAGATCAGACGAGATCGGGCGTTGCCAGGCTGGTATGGCCGTACGAAATAAGTTGACAACCAAAGGCTACTTATCCATATACAGATTTAGCAATTGACAATGCAAGGTAGTCTCTCTCTCTCTCTCTCTCTCTCTCTCTCTCGTGTCAAAATGAAAACAGCTTCCAGCCCCTTTCATGAAGGACTACTTGTGCATATTGCAAGATGTCAGTTTCTAAGTGAATGAGCAAAAGAGCATACAGCACCTGGTATTCCCAGGCGGTCTCCCATCCAAGTACTAACCAGGCCCG
>NC_140385.1:14727500-14735000 GCF_054491055.1 Hypomesus nipponensis
TTCCAGCCCCTTTCATGAAGGACTACTTGTGCATATTGCAAGATGTCAGTTTCTAAGTGAATGAGCAAAAGAGCATACAGCACCTGGTATTCCCAGGCGGTCTCCCATCCAAGTACTAACCAGGCCCGACCCTGCTTAGCTTCCGAGATCAGACGAGATCGGGCGTTGCCAGGCTGGTATGGCCGTACGAAATAAGTTGACAACCATAGGCTACTTATCCATATACAGATTTAGCAATTGACAATGCAAGGTGGTCTCTCTCTCTCTCTCTCGTGTCAAAATGAAAACAGCTTCCAGCCCCTTTCATGAAGGACTACTTGTGCATATTGCAAGATTTCAGTTTCTAAGTGAATGAGCAAAAGAGCATACAGCACCTGGTATTCCCAGGCGGTCTCCCATCCAAGTACTAACCAGGCCCGACCCTGCTTAGCTTCCGAGATCAGACGAGATCGGGCGTTGCCAGGCTGGTATGGCCGTACGAAATAAGTTGACAACCATAGGCTACTTATCCATATACAGATTTAGCAATTGACAATGCAAGGTGGTCTCTCTCTCTCTCTCTCTCTCTCTCGTGTCAAAATGAAAACAGCTTCCAGCCCCTTTCATGAAGGACTACTTGTGCATATTGCAAGATTTCAGTTTCTAAGTGAATGAGCAAAAGAGCATACAGCACCTGGTATTCCCAGGCGGTCTCCCATCCAAGTACTAACCAGGCCCGACCCTGCTTAGCTTCCGAGATCAGACGAGATCAGGCGTTGCCAGGCTGGTATTGCCGTACGAAATAAGTTGACAACCATAGGCTACTTATCCATATACAGATTTAGCAATTGACAATGCAAGGGAGTCTCTCTCTCTCTCTCTCTCTCTCTCTCTCTCTCTCTCTCTCTCTCTCTCTCTCTCGTGTCAAAATGAAAACAGCTTCCAGCCCCTTTCATGAAGGACTACTTGTGCATATTGCAAGATGTCAGTTTCTAAGTGAATGAGCAAAAGAGCATACAGCACCTGGCATTCCCAGGCGGTCTCCCATCCAAGTACTAACCAGGCCCGACCCTGCTTAGCTTACGAGATCAGACGTGATCGGGCGTTGCCAGGCTGGTATGGCCGTACGAAATAAGTTGACAACCATAGGCTACTTATCCATATACAGATTTAGCAATTCACAATGCAAGGTGGTCTCTCTCTCTCTCTCTCTCTCTCTCTCTCTCGTGTCAAAATGAAAACAGTTTCCAGCCCCTTTCATGAAGGACTACTTGTGCATATTGCAAGATGTCAGTTTCTAAGTGAATGAGCAAAAGAGCATACAGCACCTGGTATTCCCAGGCGGTCTCCCATCCAAGTACTAACCAGGCCCGACCCTGCTTAGCTTCCGAGATCAGACGAGATCGGGCGTTGCCAGGCTGGTATGGCCGTACGAAATAAGTTGACAACCATAGGCTACTTATCCATATACAGATTTAGCAATTCACAATGCAAGGTGGTCTCTCTCTCTCTCTCTCTCTCTCTCTCTCTCGTGTCAAAATGAAAACAGTTTCCAGCCCCTTTCATGAAGGACTACTTGTGCATATTGCAAGATGTCAGTTTCTAAGTGAATGAGCAAAAGAGCATACAGCACCTGGTATTCCCAGGCGGTCTCCCATCCAAGTACTAACCAGGCCCGACCCTGCTTAGCTTCCGAGATCAGACGAGATCGGGCGTTGCCAGGCTGGTATGGCCGTACGAAATAAGTTGACAACCATAGGCTACTTATCCATATACAGATTTAGCAATTGACAATGCAAGGTAGTCTCTCTCTCTCTCTCTCTCGTGTCAAAATGAAAACAGCTTCCAGCCCCTTTCATGAAGGACTACTTGTGCATATTGCAAGATGTCAGTTTCTAAGTGAATGAGCAAAAGAGCATACAGCACCTGGTATTCCCAGGCGGTCTCCCATCCAAGTACTAACCAGGCCCGACCCTGCTTAGCTTCCGAGATCAGACGAGATCGGGCGTTGCCAGGCTGGTATGGCCGTACGAAATAAGTTGACAACCATAGGCTACTTATCCATATACAGATTTAGCAATTGACAATGCAAGGTAGTCTCTCTCTCTCTCTCTCTCTCTCTCTCGTGTCAAAATGAAAACAGCTTCCAGCCCCTTTCATGAAGGACTACTTGTGCATATTGCAAGATGTCAGTTTCTAAGTGAATGAGCAAAAGAGCATACAGCACCTGGTATTCCCAGGCGGTCTCCCATCCAAGTACTAACCAGGCCCGACCCTGCTTAGCTTCCGAGATCAGACGAGATCGGGCGTTGCCAGGCTGGTATGGCCGTACGAAATAAGTTGACAACCATAGGCTACTTATCCATATACAGATTTAGCAATTGACAATGCAAGGTGGTCTCTCTCTCTCTCTCTCTCTCTCGTGTCAAAATGAAAACAGCTTCCAGCCCCTTTCATGAAGGACTACTTGTGCATATTGCAAGATTTCAGTTTCTAAGTGAATGAGCAAAAGAGCATACAGCACCTGGTATTCCCAGGCGGTCTCCCATCCAAGTACTAACCAGGCCCGACCCTGCTTAGCTTCCGAGATCAGACGAGATCAGGCGTTGCCAGGCTGGTATGGCCGTACGAAATAAGTTGACAACCATAGGCTACTTATCCATATACAGATTTAGCAATTGACAATGCAAGGTAGTCTCTCTCTCTCTCTCTGTCTCTCTCTCTCTCTCGTGTCAAAATGAAAACAGCTTCCAGCCCCTTTCATGAAGGACTACTTGTGCATATTGCAAGATGTCAGTTTCTAAGTGAATGAGCAAAAGAGCATACAGCACCTGGTATTCCCAGGCGGTCTCCCATCCAAGTACTAACCAGGCCCGACCCTGCTTAGCTTCCGAGATCAGACGAGATCGGGCGTTGCCAGGCTGGTATGGCCGTACGAAATAAGTTGACAACCATAGGCTACTTATCCATATACAGATTTAGCAATTGACAATGCAAGGTAGTCTCTCTCTCTCTCTCTCTCTCTCGTGTCAAAATGAAAACAGCTTCCAGCCCCTTTCATGAAGGACTACTTGTGCATATTGCAAGATGTCAGTTTCTAAGTGAATGAGCAAAAGAGCATACAGCACCTGGTATTCCCAGGCGGTCTCCCATCCAAGTACTAACCAGGCCCGACCCTGCTTAGCTTCCGAGATCAGACGAGATCGGGCGTTGCCAGGCTGGTATGGCGTACCAAATAAGTTGACAACCATAGGCTACTTATCCATATACAGATTTAGCAATTGACAATGCAAGGTAGTCTCTCTCTCTCTCTCTCTCTCGTGTCAAAATGAAAACAGCTTCCAGCCCCTTTCATGAAGGACTACTTGTGCATATTGCAAGATGTCAGTTTCTAAGTGAATGAGCAAAAGAGCATACAGCACCTGGTATTCCCAGGCGGTCTCCCATCCAAGTACTAACCAGGCCCGACCCTGCTTAGCTTCCGAGATCAGACGAGATCGGGCGTTGCCAGGCTGGTATGGCCGTACGAAATAAGTTGACAACCATAGGCTACTTATCCATATACAGATTTAGCAATTGACAATGCAAGGTAGTCTCTCTCTCTCTCTCTCGTGTCAAAATGAAAACAGCTTCCAGCCCCTTTCATGAAGGACTACTTGTGCATATTGCAAGATGTCAGTTTCTAAGTGAATGAGCAAAAGAGCATACAGCACCTGGTATTCCCAGGCGGTCTCCCATCCAAGTACTAACCAGGCCCGACCCTGCTTAGCTTCCGAGATCAGACGAGATCGGGCGTTGCCAGGCTGGTATGGCCGTACGAAATAAGTTGACAACCATAGGCTACTTATCCATATACAGATTTAGCAATTGACAATGCAAGGTGGTCTCTCTCTCTCTCTCTCGTGTCAAAATGAAAACAGCTTCCAGCCCCTTTCATGAAGGACTACTTGTGCATATTGCAAGATTTCAGTTTCTAAGTGAATGAGCAAAAGAGCATACAGCACCTGGTATTCCCAGGCGGTCTCCCATCCAAGTACTAACCAGGCCCGACCCTGCTTAGCTTCCGAGATCAGACGAGATCGGGCGTTGCCAGGCTGGTATGGCCGTACGAAATAAGTTGACAACCATAGGCTACTTATCCATATACAGATTTAGCAATTGACAATGCAAGGTGGTCTCTCTCTCTCTCTCTCTCTCTCTCGTGTCAAAATGAAAACAGCTTCCAGCCCCTTTCATGAAGGACTACTTGTGCATATTGCAAGATTTCAGTTTCTAAGTGAATGAGCAAAAGAGCATACAGCACCTGGTATTCCCAGGCGGTCTCCCATCCAAGTACTAACCAGGCCCGACCCTGCTTAGCTTCCGAGATCAGACGAGATCAGGCGTTGCCAGGCTGGTATTGCCGTACGAAATAAGTTGACAACCATAGGCTACTTATCCATATACAGATTTAGCAATTGACAATGCAAGGGAGTCTCTCTCTCTCTCTCTCTCTCTCTCTCTCTCTCTCTCTCTCTCTCTCTCTCTCTCTCTCTCGTGTCAAAATGAAAACAGCTTCCAGCCCCTTTCATGAAGGACTACTTGTGCATATTGCAAGATGTCAGTTTCTAAGTGAATGAGCAAAAGAGCATACAGCACCTGGTATTCCCAGGCGGTCTCCCATCCAAGTACTAACCAGGCCCGACCCTGCTTAGCTTCCGAGATCAGACGTGATCGGGCGTTGCCAGGCTGGTATGGCCGTACGAAATAAGTTGACAACCATAGGCTACTTATCCATATACAGATTTAGCAATTCACAATGCAAGGTGGTCTCTCTCTCTCTCTCTCTCTCTCTCTCTCTCTCTCTCTCGTGTCAAAATGAAAACAGTTTCCAGCCCCTTTCATGAAGGACTACTTGTGCATATTGCAAGATGTCAGTTTCTAAGTGAATGAGCAAAAGAGCATACAGCACCTGGTATTCCCAGGCGGTCTCCCATCCAAGTACTAACCAGGCCCGACCCTGCTTAGCTTCCGAGATCAGACGAGATCGGGCGTTGCCAGGCTGGTATGGCCGTACGAAATAAGTTGACAACCATAGGCTACTTATCCATATACAGATTTAGCAATTGACAATGCAAGGTAGTCTCTCTCTCTCTCTCTCTTGTGTCAAAATGAAAACAGCTTCCAGCCCCTTTCATGAAGGACTACTTGTGCATATTGCAAGATGTCAGTTTCTAAGTGAATGAGCAAAAGAGCATACAGCACCTGGTATTCCCAGGCGGTCTCCCATCCAAGTACTAACCAGGCCCGACCCTGCTTAGCTTCCGAGATCAGACGAGATCGGGCGTTGCCAGGCTGGTATGGCCGTACGAAATAAGTTGACAACCATAGGCTACTTATCCATATACAGATTTAGCAATTGACAATGCAAGGTAGTCTCTCTCTCTCTCTCTCTCTCTCTCTCTCGTGTCAAAATGAAAACAGCTTCCAGCCCCTTTCATGAAGGACTACTTGTGCATATTGCAAGATGTCAGTTTCTAAGTGAATGAGCAAAAGAGCATACAGCACCTGGTATTCCCAGGCGGTCTCCCATCCAAGTACTAACCAGGCCCGACCCTGCTTAGCTTCCGAGATCAGACGAGATCGGGCGTTGCCAGGCTGGTATGGCCGTACGAAATAAGTTGACAACCATAGGCTACTTATCCATATACAGATTTAGCAATTGACAATGCAAGGTGGTCTCTCTCTCTCTCTCTCTCTCTCTCGTGTCAAAATGAAAACAGCTTCCAGCCCCTTTCATGAAGGACTACTTGTGCATATTGCAAGATTTCAGTTTCTAAGTGAATGAGCAAAAGAGCATACAGCACCTGGTATTCCCAGGCGGTCTCCCATCCAAGTACTAACCAGGCCCGACCCTGCTTAGCTTCCGAGATCAGACGAGATCAGGCGTTGCCAGGCTGGTATGGCCGTACGAAATAAGTTGACAACCATAGGCTACTTATCCATATACAGATTTAGCAATTGACAATGCAAGGTAGTCTCTCTCTCTCTCTCTCTCTCTCTCTCGTGTCAAAATGAAAACAGCTTCCAGCCCCTTTCATGAAGGACTACTTGTGCATATTGCAAGATGTCAGTTTCTAAGTGAATGAGCAAAAGAGCATACAGCACCTGGTATTCCCAGGCGGTCTCCCATCCAAGTACTAACCAGGCCCGACCCTGCTTAGCTTCCGAGATCAGACGTGATCGGGCGTTGCCAGGCTGGTATGGCCGTACGAAATAAGTTGACAACCATAGGCTACTTATCCATATACAGATTTAGCAATTCACAATGCAAGGTGGTCTCTCTCTCTCTCTCTCTCTCTCTCGTGTCAAAATGAAAACAGTTTCCAGCCCCTTTCATGAAGGACTACTTGTGCATATTGCAAGATGTCAGTTTCTAAGTGAATGAGCAAAAGAGCATACAGCACCTGGTATTCCCAGGCGGTCTCCCATCCAAGTACTAACCAGGCCCGACCCTGCTTAGCTTCCGAGATCAGACGAGATCGGGCGTTGCCAGGCTGGTATGGCCGTACGAAATAAGTTGACAACCATAGGCTACTTATCCATATACAGATTTAGCAATTGACAATGCAAGGTAGTCTCTCTCTCTCTCTCTCTCTCGTGTCAAAATGAAAACAGCTTCCAGCCCCTTTCATGAAGGACTACTTGTGCATATTGCAAGATGTCAGTTTCTAAGTGAATGAGCAAAAGAGCATACAGCACCTGGTATTCCCAGGCGGTCTCCCATCCAAGTACTAACCAGGCCCGACCCTGCTTAGCTTCCGAGATCAGACGAGATCGGGCGTTGCCAGGCTGGTATGGCCGTACGAAATAAGTTGACAACCATAGGCTACTTATCCATATACAGATTTAGCAATTGACAATGCAAGGTAGTCTCTCTCTCTCTCTCTCTCTCTCTCTCGTGTCAAAATGAAAACAGCTTCCAGCCCCTTTCATGAAGGACTACTTGTGCATATTGCAAGATGTCAGTTTCTAAGTGAATGAGCAAAAGAGCATACAGCACCTGGTATTCCCAGGCGGTCTCCCATCCAAGTACTAACCAGGCCCGACCCTGCTTAGCTTCCGAGATCAGACGAGATCGGGCGTTGCCAGGCTGGTATGGCCGTACGAAATAAGTTGACAACCATAGGCTACTTATCCATATACAGATTTAGCAATTCACAATGCAAGGTGGTCTCTCTCTCTCTCTCTCTCTCTCTCTCTCTCTCTCGTATCAAAATGAAAACAGTTTCCAGCCCCTTTCATGAAGGACTACTTGTGCATATTGCAAGATGTCAGTTTCTAAGTGAATGAGCAAAAGAGCATACAGCACCTGGTATTCCCAGGCGGTCTCCCATCCAAGTACTAACCAGGCCCGACCCTGCTTAGCTTCCGAGATCAGACGAGATTGGGCGTTGCCAGGCTGGTATGGCCGTACGAAATAAGTTGACAACCATAGGCTACTTATCCATATACAGATTTAGCAATTGACAATGCAAGGTG
>NC_140385.1:14740000-14742500 GCF_054491055.1 Hypomesus nipponensis
GAGATCAGACGAGATCGGGCGTTGCCAGGCTGGTATGGCCGTACGAAATAAGTTGACAACCATAGGCTACTTATCCATATACAGATTTAGCAATTCACAATGCAAGGTGGTCTCTCTCTCTCTCTCTCTCTCTCTCTCTCTCTCGTATCAAAATGAAAACAGTTTCCAGCCCCTTTCATGAAGGACTACTTGTGCATATTGCAAGATGTCAGTTTCTAAGTGAATGAGCAAAAGAGCATACAGCACCTGGTATTCCCAGGCGGTCTCCCATCCAAGTACTAACCAGGCCCGACCCT
Source organism: Hypomesus nipponensis (assembly GCF_054491055.1). Classification (NCBI taxonomy): domain Eukaryota; kingdom Metazoa; phylum Chordata; class Actinopteri; order Osmeriformes; family Osmeridae; genus Hypomesus; species Hypomesus nipponensis. The sequence goes on from NC_140385.1 coordinate 14,740,297, forward strand.
GCTTAGCTTCCGAGATCAGACGAGATCGGGCGTTGCCAGGCTGGTATGGCCGTACGAAATAAGTTGACAACCATAGGCTACTTATCCATATACAGATTTAGCAATTGACAATGCAAGGTGGTCTCTCTCTCTCTCTCTCTCTCTCTCTCTCTCGTGTCAAAATGAAAACAGCTTCCAGCCCCTTTCATGAAGGACTACTTGTGCATATTGCAAGATGTCAGTTTCTAAGTGAATGAGCAAAAGAGCATACAGCACCTGGTATTCCCAGGCGGTCTCCCATCCAAGTACTAACCAGGCCCGACCCTGCTTAGCTTCCGAGATCAGACGAGATCAGGCGTTGCCAGGCTGGTATGGCCGTACGAAATAAGTTGACAACCATAGGCTACTTATCCATATACAGATTTAGCAATTGACAATGCAAGGTAGTCTCTCTCTCTCTCTCTCTCTCTCTCTCTCTCGTGTCAAAATGAAAACAGCTTCCAGCCCCTTTCATGAAGGACTACTTGTGCATATTGCAAGATGTCAGTTTCTAAGTGAATGAGCAAAAGAGCATACAGCACCTGGTATTCCCAGGCGGTCTCCCATCCAAGTACTAACCAGGCCCGACCCTGCTTAGCTTCCGAGATCAGACGTGATCGGGCGTTGCCAGGCTGGTATGGCCGTACGAAATAAGTTGACAACCATAGGCTACTTATCCATATACAGATTTAGCAATTCACAATGCAAGGTGGTCTCTCTCTCTCTCTCTCTCTCTCTCTCTCTCGTGTCAAAATGAAAACAGTTTCCAGCCCCTTTCATGAAGGACTACTTGTGCATATTGCAAGATGTCAGTTTCTAAGTGAATGAGCAAAAGAGCATACAGCACCTGGTATTCCCAGGCGGTCTCCCATCCAAGTACTAACCAGGCCCGACCCTGCTTAGCTTCCGAGATCAGACGAGATCGGGCGTTGCCAGGCTGGTATGGCCGTACGAAATAAGTTGACAACCATAGGCTACTTATCCATATACAGATTTAGCAATTGACAATGCAAGGTAGTCTCTCTCTCTCTCTCTCGTGTCAAAATGAAAACAGCTTCCAGCCCCTTTCATGAAGGACTACTTGTGCATATTGCAAGATGTCAGTTTCTAAGTGAATGAGCAAAAGAGCATACAGCACCTGGTATTCCCAGGCGGTCTCCCATCCAAGTACTAACCAGGCCCGACCCTGCTTAGCTTCCGAGATCAGGCGTTGCCAGGCTGGTATGGCCGTACGAAATAAGTTGACAACCATAGGCTACTTATCCATATACAGATTTAGCAATTTACAATGCAAGGTGGTCTCTCTCTCTCTCTCTCTCTCGTGTCAAAATGAAAACAGCTTCCAGCCCCTTTCATGAAGGACTACTTGTGCATATTGCAAGATTTCAGTTTCTAAGTGAATGAGCAAAAGAGCATACAGCACCTGGTATTCCCAGGCGGTCTCCCATCCAAGTACTAACCAGGCCCGACCCTGCTTAGCTTCCGAGATCAGACGAGATCGGGCGTTGCCAGGCTGGTATGGCCGTACAAAATAAGTTGACAACCATAGGCTACTTATCCATATACAGATTTAGCAATTGACAATGCAAGGTAGTCTCTCTCTCTCTCTCTCTCTCTCTCTCGTGTCAAAATGAAAACAGCTTCCAGCCCCTTTCATGAAGGACTACTTGTGCATATTGCAAGATGTCAGTTTCTAAGTGAATGAGCAAAAGAGCATACAGCACCTGGTATTCCCAGGCGGTCTCCCATCCAAGTACTAACCAGGCCCGACCCTGCTTAGCTTCCGAGATCAGACGAGATCGGGCGTTGCCAGGCTGGTATGGCCGTACGAAATAAGTTGACAACCATAGGCTACTTATCCATATACAGATTTAGCAATTGACAATGCAAGGTAGTCTCTCTCTCTCTCTCTCGTGTCAAAATGAAAACAGCTTCCAGCCCCTTTCATGAAGGACTACTTGTGCATATTGCAAGATGTCAGTTTCTAAGTGAATGAGCAAAAGAGCATACAGCACCTGGTATTCCCAGGCGGTCTCCCATCCAAGTACTAACCAGGCCCGACCCTGCTTAGCTTCCGAGATCAGACGAGATCAGGCGTTGCCAGGCTGGTATGGCCGTACGAAATAAGTTGACAACCATAGGCTACTTATCCATATACAGATTTAGCAATTGACAATGCAAGGTAG
>NC_140385.1:14797500-14815000 GCF_054491055.1 Hypomesus nipponensis
AGACGAGATCGGGCGTTGCCAGGCTGGTATGGCCGTACGAAATAAGTTGACAACCATAGGCTACTTATCCATATACAGATTTAGCAATTGACAATGCAAGGTGGTCTCTCTCTCTCTCTCTCGTGTCAAAATGAAAACAGCTTCCAGCCCCTTTCATGAAGGACTACTTGTGCATATTGCAAGATTTCAGTTTCTAAGTGAATGAGCAAAAGAGCATACAGCACCTGGTATTCCCAGGCGGTCTCCCATCCAAGTACTAACCAGGCCCGACCCTGCTTAGCTTCCGAGATCAGACGAGATCGGGCGTTGCCAGGCTGGTATGGCCGTACGAAATAAGTTGACAACCATAGGCTACTTATCCATATACAGATTTAGCAATTGACAATGCAAGGTGGTCTCTGTCTCTCTCTCTCTCTCGTGTCAAAATGAAAACAGCTTCCAGCCCCTTTCATGAAGGACTACTTGTGCATATTGCAAGATTTCAGTTTCTAAGTGAATGAGCAAAAGAGCATACAGCACCTGGTATTGCCAGGCGGTCTCCCATCCAAGTACTAACCAGGCCCGACCCTGCTTAGCTTCCGAGATCAGACGAGATCGGGCGTTGCCAGGCTGGTATGGCCGTACGAAATAAGATGACAACCATAGGCTACTTATCCATATACAGATTTAGCAATTGACAATGCAAGGTGGTCTCTCTCTCTCTCTCTCTCTCGTGTCAAAATGAAAACAGCTTCCAGCCCCTTTCATGAAGGACTACTTGTGCATATTGCAAGATTTCAGTTTCTAAGTGAATGAGCAAAAGAGCATACAGCACCTGGTATTCCCAGGCGGTCTCCCATCCAAGTACTAACCAGGCCCGACCCTGCTTAGCTTCCGAGATCAGACGAGATCGGGCGTTGCCAGGCTGGTATGGCCGTACGAAATAAGTTGACAACCATAGGCTACTTATCCATATACAGATTTAGCAATTGACAATGCAAGGTGGTCTCTCTCTCTCTCTCTCTCTCTCTCGTGTCAAAATGAAAACAGCTTCCAGCCCCTTTCATGAAGGACTACTTGTGCATATTGCAAGATTTCAGTTTCTAAGTGAATGAGCAAAAGAGCATACAGCACCTGGTATTCCCAGGCGGTCTCCCATCCAAGTACTAACCAGGCCCGACCCTGCTTAGCTTCCGAGATCAGGCGTTGCCAGGCTGGTATGGCCGTACGAAATAAGTTGACAACCATAGGCTACTTATCCATATACAGATTTAGCAATTGACAATGCAAGGTGGTCTCTCTCTCTCTCTCTCTCTCTCTCGTGTCAAAATGAAAACAGCTTCCAGCCCCTTTCATGAAGGACTACTTGTGCATATTGCAAGATTTCAGTTTCTAAGTGAATGAGCAAAAGAGCATACAGCACCTGGTATTCCCAGGCGGTCTCCCATCCAAGTACTAACCAGGCCCGACCCTGCTTAGCTTCCGAGATCAGACGAGATCGGGCGTTGCCAGGCTGGTATGGCCGTACGAAATAAGTTGACAACCATAGGCTACTTATCCATATACAGATTTAGCAATTGACAATGCAAGGTGGTCTCTCTCTCTCTCTCTCTCTCTCTCGTGTCAAAATGAAAACAGCTTCCAGCCCCTTTCATGAAGGACTACTTGTGCATATTGCAAGATTTCAGTTTCTAAGTGAATGAGCAAAAGAGCATACAGCACCTGGTATTCCCAGGCGGTCTCCCATCCAAGTACTAACCAGGCCCGACCCTGCTTAGCTTCCGAGATCAGACGAGATCGGGCGTTGCCAGGCTGGTATGGCCGTATGAAATAAGTTGACAACCATAGGCTACTTATCCATATACAGATTTAGCAATTGACAATGCAAGGTGGTCTCTCTCTCTCTCTCTCTCTCTCTCGTGTCAAAATGAAAACAGCTTCCAGCCCCTTTCATGAAGGACTACTTGTGCATATTGCAAGATTTCAGTTTCTAAGTGAATGAGCAAAAGAGCATACAGCACCTGGTATTCCCAGGCGGTCTCCCATCCAAGTACTAACCAGGCCCGACCCTGCTTAGCTTCCGAGATCAGACGAGATCGGGCGTTGCCAGGCTGGTATGGCCGTACGAAATAAGTTGACAACCATAGGCTACTTATCCATATACAGATTTAGCAATTGACAATGCAAGGTGGTCTCTCTCTCTCTCTCTCGTGTCAAAATGAAAACAGCTTCCAGCCCCTTTCATGAAGGACTACTTGTGCATATTGCAAGATTTCAGTTTCTAAGTGAATGAGCAAAAGAGCATACAGCACCTGGTATTCCCAGGCGGTCTCCCATCCAAGTACTAACCAGGCCCGACCCTGCTTAGCTTCCAAGATCAGACGAGATCGGGCGTTGCCAGGCTGGTATGGCCGTACGAAATAAGTTGACAACCATAGGCTACTTATCCATATACAGATTTAGCAATTGACAATGCAAGGTGGTCTCTGTCTCTCTCTCTCTCTCGTGTCAAAATGAAAACAGCTTCCAGCCCCTTTCATGAAGGACTACTTGTGCATATTGCAAGATTTCAGTTTCTAAGTGAATGAGCAAAAGAGCATACAGCACCTGGTATTCCCAGGCGGTCTCCCATCCAAGTACTAACCAGGCCCGACCCTGCTTAGCTTCCGAGATCAGACGAGATCGGGCGTTGCCAGGCTGGTATGGCCGTACGAAATAAGTTGACAACCATAGGCTACTTATCCATATACAGATTTAGCAATTGACAATGCAAGGTGGTCTCTCTCTCTCTCTCTCTCGTGTCAAAATGAAAACAGCTTCCAGCCCCTTTCATGAAGGACTACTTGTGCATATTGCAAGATTTCAGTTTCTAAGTGAATGAGCAAAAGAGCATACAGCACCTGGTATTCCCAGGCGGTCTCCCATCCAAGTACTAACCAGGCCCGACCCTGCTTAGCTTCCGAGATCAGACGAGATCGGGCGTTGCCAGGCTGGTATGGCCGTACGAAATAAGTTGACAACCATAGGCTACTTATCCATATACAGATTTAGCAATTGACAATGCAAGGTGGTCTCTGTCTCTCTCTCTCTCTCGTGTCAAAATGAAAACAGCTTCCAGCCCCTTTCATGAAGGACTACTTGTGCATATTGCAAGATTTCAGTTTCTAAGTGAATGAGCAAAAGAGCATACAGCACCTGGTATTGCCAGGCGGTCTCCCATCCAAGTACTAACCAGGCCCGACCCTGCTTAGCTTCCGAGATCAGACGAGATCGGGCGTTGCCAGGCTGGTATGGCCGTACGAAATAAGATGACAACCATAGGCTACTTATCCATATACAGATTTAGCAATTGACAATGCAAGGTGGTCTCTCTCTCTCTCTCTCGTGTCAAAATGAAAACAGCTTCCAGCCCCTTTCATGAAGGACTACTTGTGCATATTGCAAGATTTCAGTTTCTAAGTGAATGAGCAAAAGAGCATACAGCACCTGGTATTCCCAGGCGGTCTCCCATCCAAGTACTAACCAGGCCCGACCCTGCTTAGCTTCCGAGATCAGACGAGATCGGGCGTTGCCAGGCTGGTATGGCCGTACGAAATAAGTTGACAACCATAGGCTACTTATCCATATACAGATTTAGCAATTGACAATGCAAGGTGGTCTCTGTCTCTCTCTCTCTCTCGTGTCAAAATGAAAACAGCTTCCAGCCCCTTTCATGAAGGACTACTTGTGCATATTGCAAGATTTCAGTTTCTAAGTGAATGAGCAAAAGAGCATACAGCACCTGGTATTGCCAGGCGGTCTCCCATCCAAGTACTAACCAGGCCCGACCCTGCTTAGCTTCCGAGATCAGACGAGATCGGGCGTTGCCAGGCTGGTATGGCCGTACGAAATAAGATGACAACCATAGGCTACTTATCCATATACAGATTTAGCAATTGACAATGCAAGGTGGTCTCTCTCTCTCTCTCTCTCTCGTGTCAAAATGAAAACAGCTTCCAGCCCCTTTCATGAAGGACTACTTGTGCATATTGCAAGATTTCAGTTTCTAAGTGAATGAGCAAAAGAGCATACAGCACCTGGTATTCCCAGGCGGTCTCCCATCCAAGTACTAACCAGGCCCGACCCTGCTTAGCTTCCGAGATCAGACGAGATCGGGCGTTGCCAGGCTGGTATGGCCGTACGAAATAAGTTGACAACCATAGGCTACTTATCCATATACAGATTTAGCAATTGACAATGCAAGGTGGTCTCTCTCTCTCTCTCTCTCTCTCTCTCTCGTGTCAAAATGAAAACAGCTTCCAGCCCCTTTCATGAAGGACTACTTGTGCATATTGCAAGATTTCAGTTTCTAAGTGAATGAGCAAAAGAGCATACAGCACCTGGTATTCCCAGGCGGTCTCCCATCCAAGTACTAACCAGGCCCGACCCTGCTTAGCTTCCGAGATCAGGCGTTGCCAGGCTGGTATGGCCGTACGAAATAAGTTGACAACCATAGGCTACTTATCCATATACAGATTTAGCAATTGACAATGCAAGGTGGTCTCTCTCTCTCTCTCTCTCTCTCTCGTGTCAAAATGAAAACAGCTTCCAGCCCCTTTCATGAAGGACTACTTGTGCATATTGCAAGATTTCAGTTTCTAAGTGAATGAGCAAAAGAGCATACAGCACCTGGTATTCCCAGGCGGTCTCCCATCCAAGTACTAACCAGGCCCGACCCTGCTTAGCTTCCGAGATCAGACGAGATCGGGCGTTGCCAGGCTGGTATGGCCGTACGAAATAAGTTGACAACCATAGGCTACTTATCCATATACAGATTTAGCAATTGACAATGCAAGGTGGTCTCTCTCTCTCTCTCTCTCTCTCTCTCGTGTCAAAATGAAAACAGCTTCCAGCCCCTTTCATGAAGGACTACTTGTGCATATTGCAAGATTTCAGTTTCTAAGTGAATGAGCAAAAGAGCATACAGCACCTGGTATTCCCAGGCGGTCTCCCATCCAAGTACTAACCAGGCCCAACCCTGCTTAGCTTCCGAGATCAGACGAGATCGGGCGTTGCCAGGCTGGTATGGCCGTACGAAATAAGTTGACAACCATAGGCTACTTATCCATATACAGATTTAGCAATTGACAATGCAAGGTGGTCTCTCTCTCTCTCTCTCGTGTCAAAATGAAAACAGCTTCCAGCCCCTTTCATGAAGGACTACTTGTGCATATTGCAAGATTTCAGTTTCTAAGTGAATGAGCAAAAGAGCATACAGCACCTGGTATTCCCAGGCGGTCTCCCATCCAAGTACTAACCAGGCCCGACCCTGCTTAGCTTCCGAGATCAGACGAGATCGGGCGTTGCCAGGCTGGTATGGCCGTACGAAATAAGTTGACAACCATAGGCTACTTATCCATATACAGATTTAGCAATTGACAATGCAAGGTGGTCTCTCTCTCTCTCTCTCGTGTCAAAATGAAAACAGCTTCCAGCCCCTTTCATGAAGGACTACTTGTGCATATTGCAAGATTTCAGTTTCTAAGTGAATGAGCAAAAGAGCATACAGCACCTGGTATTCCCAGGCGGTCTCCCATCCAAGTACTAACCAGGCCCGACCCTGCTTAGCTTCCGAGATCAGACGAGATCGGGCGTTGCCAGGCTGGTATGGCCGTACGAAATAAGTTGACAACCATAGGCTACTTATCCATATACAGATTTAGCAATTGACAATGCAAGGTGGTCTCTGTCTCTCTCTCTCTCTCTCTCGTGTCAAAATGAAAACAGCTTCCAGCCCCTTTCATGAAGGACTACTTGTGCATATTGCAAGATTTCAGTTTCTAAGTGAATGAGCAAAAGAGCATACAGCACCTGGTATTCCCAGGCGGTCTCCCATCCAAGTACTAACCAGGCCCGACCCTGCTTAGCTTCCGAGATCAGACTAGATCGGGCGTTGCCAGGCTGGTATGGCCGTACGAAATAAGACGACAACCATAGGCTACTTATCCATATACAGATTTAACAATTGGCAATGCAAGGTGGTCTCTCTCTCTCTCTCTCGTGTCAAAATGAAAACAGCTTCCAGCCCCTTTCATGAAGGACTACTTGTGCATATTGCAAGATGTCAGTTTCTAAGTGAATGAGCAAAAGAGCATACAGCACCTGGTATTCCCAGGCGGTCTCCCATCCAAGTACTAACCAGGCCCGACCCTGCTTAGCTTCCGAGATCAGACGAGATCGGGCGTTGCCAGGCTGGTATGGCCGTACGAAATAAGTTGACAACCATAGGCTACTTATCCATATACAGATTTAGCAATTGACAATGCAAGGTGGTCTCTGTCTCTCTCTCTCTCTCCCTCGTGTCAAAATGAAAACAGCTTCCAACCCCTTTCATGAAGGACTACTTGTGCATATTGCAAGATTTCAGTTTCTAAGTGAATGAGCAAAAGAGCATACAGCACCTGGTATTCCCAGGCGGTCTCCCATCCAAGTACTAACCAGGCCCGACCCTGCTTAGCTTCCGAGATCAGACGAGATCGGGCGTTGCCAGGCTGGTATGGCCGTACGAAATAAGATGACAACCATAGGCTACTTATCCATATACAGATTTAGCAATTGACAATGCAAGGTGGTCTCTCTCTCTCTCTCTCTCTCTCTCGTGTCAAAATGAAAACAGCTTCCAGCCCCTTTCATGAAGGACTACTTGTGCATATTGCAAGATTTCTGTTTCTAAGTGAATGAGCAAAAGAGCATACAGCACCTGGTATTCCCAGGCGGTCTCCCATCCAAGTACTAACCAGGCCCGACCCTGCTTAGCTTCCGAGATCAGACGAGATCAGGCGTTGCCAGGCTGGTATGGCCGTACGAAATAAGTTGACAACCATAGGCTACTTATCCATATACAGATTTAGCAATTGACAATGCAAGGTGGTCTCTCTCTCTCTCTCTCGTGTCAAAATGAAAACAGCTTCCAGCCCCTTTCATGAAGGACTACTTGTGCATATTGCAAGATTTCAGTTTCTAAGTGAATGAGCAAAAGAGCATACAGCACCTGGTATTCCCAGGCGGTCTCCCATCCAAGTACTAACCAGGCCCGACCCTGTTTAGCTTCCGAGATCAGACGAGATCGGGCGTTGCCAGGCTGGTATGGCCGTACGAAATAAGTTGACAACCATAGGCTACTTATCCATATACAGATTTAGCAATTGACAATGCAAGGTGGTCTCTCTCTCTCTCTCTCTCTCTCTCTCTCTCGTGTCAAAATGAAAACAGCTTCCAGCCCCTTTCATGAAGGACTACTTGTGCATATTGCAAGATTTCAGTTTCTAAGTGAATGAGCAAAAGAGCATACAGCACCTGGTATTCCCAGGCGGTCTCCCATCCAAGTACTAACCAGGCCCGACCCTGCTTAGCTTCCGAGATCAGACGAGATCGGGCGTTGCCAGGCTGGTATGGCCGTACGAAATAAGTTGACAACCATAGGCTACTTATCCATATACAGATTTAGCAATTGACAATGCAAGGTGGTCTCTGTCTCTCTCTCTCTCTCCCTCGTGTCAAAATGAAAACAGCTTCCAACCCCTTTCATGAAGGACTACTTGTGCATATTGCAAGATTTCAGTTTCTAAGTGAATGAGCAAAAGAGCATACAGCACCTGGTATTCCCAGGCGGTCTCCCATCCAAGTACTAACCAGGCCCGACCCTGCTTAGCTTCCGAGATCAGACGAGATCGGGCGTTGCCAGGCTGGTATGGCCGTACGAAATAAGATGACAACCATAGGCTACTTATCCATATACAGATTTAGCAATTGACAATGCAAGGTGGTCTCTCTCTCTCTCTCTCTCTCTCTCTCTCTCGTGTCAAAATGAAAACAGCTTCCAGCCCCTTTCATGAAGGACTACTTGTGCATATTGCAAGATTTCTGTTTCTAAGTGAATGAGCAAAAGAGCATACAGCACCTGGTATTCCCAGGCGGTCTCCCATCCAAGTACTAACCAGGCCCGACCCTGCTTAGCTTCCGAGATCAGACGAGATCAGGCGTTGCCAGGCTGGTATGGCCGTACGAAATAAGTTGACAACCATAGGCTACTTATCCATATACAGATTTAGCAATTGACAATGCAAGGTGGTCTCTCTCTCTCTCTCTCGTGTCAAAATGAAAACAGCTTCCAGCCCCTTTCATGAAGGACTACTTGTGCATATTGCAAGATTTCAGTTTCTAAGTGAATGAGCAAAAGAGCATACAGCACCTGGTATTCCCAGGCGGTCTCCCATCCAAGTACTAACCAGGCCCGACCCTGCTAAGCTTCCGAGATCAGACGAGATCGGGCGTTGCCAGGCTGGTATGGCCGTACGAAATAAGTTGACAACCATAGGCTACTTATCCATATACAGATTTAGCAATTGACAATGCAAGGTGGTCTCTGTCTCTCTCTCTCTCTCGTGTCAAAATGAAAACAGCTTCCAGCCCCTTTCATGAAGGACTACTTGTGCATATTGCAAGATTTCAGTTTCTAAGTGAATGAGCAAAAGAGCATACAGCACCTGGTATTCCCAGCCGGTCTCCCATCCAAGTACTAACCAGGCCCGACCCTGCTTAGCTTCCGAGATCAGACGAGATCGGGCGTTGCCAGGCTGGTATGGCCGTACGAAATAAGTTGACAACCATAGGCTACTTATCCATATACAGATTTAGCAATTGACAATGCAAGGTGGTCTCTCTCTCTCTCTCTCTCTCTCTCGTGTCAAAATGAAAACAGCTTCCAGCCCCTTTCATGAAGGACTACTTGTGCATATTGCAAGATTTCAGTTTCTAAGTGAATGAGCAAAAGAGCATACAGCACCTGGTATTCCCAGGCGGTCTCCCATCCAAGTACTAACCAGGCCCGACCCTGCTTAGCTTCCGAGATCAGACGAGATCGGGCGTTGCCAGGCTGCTATGGCCGTATGAAATAAGATGACAACCATAGGCTACTTATCCATATACAGAATTAGCAATTGACAATGCAAGGTGGTCTCTCTCTCTCTCGTGTCAAAATGAAAACAGCTTCCAGCCCCTTTCATGAAGGACTACTTGTGCATATTGCAAGATTTCAGTTTCTAAGTGAATGAGCAAAAGAGCATACAGCACCTGGTATTCCCAGGCGGTCTCCCATCCAAGTACTAACCAGGCCCGACCCTGCTTAGCTTCCGAGATCAGACGAGATCGGGCGTTGCCAGGCTGGTATGGCCGTACGAAATAAGTTGACAACCATAGGCTACTTATCCATATACAGATTTAGCAATTGACAATGCAAGGTGGTCTCTCTCTCTCTCTCTCTCTCGTGTCAAAATGAAAAAAGCTTCCAGCCCCTTTCATGAAGGACTACTTGTGCATATTGCAAGATTTCAGTTTCTAAGTGAATGAGCAAAAGAGCATACAGCACCTGGTATTCCCAGGCGGTCTCCCATCCAAGTACTAACCAGGCCCGACCCTGCTTAGCTTCCGAGATCAGACGAGATCGGGCGTTGCCAGGCTGGTATGGCCGTACGAAATAAGTTGACAACCATAGGCTACTTATCCATATACAGATTTAGCAATTGACAATGCAAGGTGGTCTCTGTCTCTCTCTCTCTCTCCCTCGTGTCAAAATGAAAACAGCTTCCAACCCCTTTCATGAAGGACTACTTGTGCATATTGCAAGATTTCAGTTTCTAAGTGAATGAGCAAAAGAGCATACAGCACCTGGTATTCCCAGGCGGTCTCCCATCCAAGTACTAACCAGGCCCGACCCTGCTTAGCTTCCGAGATCAGACGAGATCGGGCGTTGCCAGGCTGGTATGGCCGTACGAAATAAGATGACAACCATAGGCTACTTATCCATATACAGATTTAGCAATTGACAATGCAAGGTGGTCTCTCTCTCTCTCTCTCTCTCTCTCTCTCTCTCTCTCGTGTCAAAATGAAAACAGCTTCCAGCCCCTTTCATGAAGGACTACTTGTGCATATTGCAAGATTTCTGTTTCTAAGTGAATGAGCAAAAGAGCATACAGCACCTGGTATTCCCAGGCGGTCTCCCATCCAAGTACTAACCAGGCCCGACCCTGCTTAGCTTCCGAGATCAGACGAGATCAGGCGTTGCCAGGCTGGTATGGCCGTACGAAATAAGTTGACAACCATAGGCTACTTATCCATATACAGATTTAGCAATTGACAATGCAAGGTGGTCTCTCTCTCTCTCTCTCGTGTCAAAATGAAAACAGCTTCCAGCCCCTTTCATGAAGGACTACTTGTGCATATTGCAAGATTTCAGTTTCTAAGTGAATGAGCAAAAGAGCATACAGCACCTGGTATTCCCAGGCGGTCTCCCATCCAAGTACTAACCAGGCCCGACCCTGCTAAGCTTCCGAGATCAGACGAGATCGGGCGTTGCCAGGCTGGTATGGCCGTACGAAATAAGTTGACAACCATAGGCTACTTATCCATATACAGATTTAGCAATTGACAATGCAAGGTGGTCTCTGTCTCTCTCTCTCTCTCGTGTCAAAATGAAAACAGCTTCCAGCCCCTTTCATGAAGGACTACTTGTGCATATTGCAAGATTTCAGTTTCTAAGTGAATGAGCAAAAGAGCATACAGCACCTGGTATTCCCAGCCGGTCTCCCATCCAAGTACTAACCAGGCCCGACCCTGCTTAGCTTCCGAGATCAGACGAGATCGGGCGTTGCCAGGCTGGTATGGCCGTACGAAATAAGTTGACAACCATAGGCTACTTATCCATATACAGATTTAGCAATTGACAATGCAAGGTGGTCTCTCTCTCTCTCTCTCTCTCTCTCGTGTCAAAATGAAAACAGCTTCCAGCCCCTTTCATGAAGGACTACTTGTGCATATTGCAAGATTTCAGTTTCTAAGTGAATGAGCAAAAGAGCATACAGCACCTGGTATTCCCAGGCGGTCTCCCATCCAAGTACTAACCAGGCCCGACCCTGCTTAGCTTCCGAGATCAGACGAGATCGGGCGTTGCCAGGCTGCTATGGCCGTATGAAATAAGATGACAACCATAGGCTACTTATCCATATACAGAATTAGCAATTGACAATGCAAGGTGGTCTCTCTCTCTCGTGTCAAAATGAAAACAGCTTCCAGCCCCTTTCATGAAGGACTACTTGTGCATATTGCAAGATTTCAGTTTCTAAGTGAATGAGCAAAAGAGCATACAGCACCTGGTATTCCCAGGCGGTCTCCCATCCAAGTACTAACCAGGCCCGACCCTGCTTAGCTTCCGAGATCAGACGAGATCGGGCGTTGCCAGGCTGGTATGGCCGTACGAAATAAGTTGACAACCATAGGCTACTTATCCATATACAGATTTAGCAATTGACAATGCAAGGTGGTCTCTCTCTCTCTCTCTCTCTCGTGTCAAAATGAAAAAAGCTTCCAGCCCCTTTCATGAAGGACTACTTGTGCATATTGCAAGATTTCAGTTTCTAAGTGAATGAGCAAAAGAGCATACAGCACCTGGTATTCCCAGGCGGTCTCCCATCCAAGTACTAACCAGGCCCGACCCTGCTTAGCTTCCGAGATCAGACGAGATCGGGCGTTGCCAGGCTGGTATGGCCGTACGAAATAAGTTGACAACCATAGGCTACTTATCCATATACAGATTTAGCAATTGACAATGCAAGGTGGTCTCTCTCTCTCTCTCTCTCTCTCTCTCTCTCTCTCTCGTGTCAAAATGAAAACAGCTTCCAGCCCCTTTCATGAAGGATTACTTGTGCATATTGCAAGATTTCAGTTTCTAAGTGAATGAGCAAAAGAGCATACAGCACCTGGTATTCCCAGGCGGTCTCCCATCCAAGTACTAACCAGGCCCGACCCTGCTTAGCTTCCGAGATCAGACGAGATCGGGCGTTGCCAGGCTGGTATGGCCGTACGAAATAAGTTGACAACCATAGGCTACTTATCCATATACAGATTTAACAATTGGCAATGCAAGGTGGTCTCTCTCTCTCTCTCTCTCTCGTGTCAAAATGAAAACAGCTTCCAGCCCCTTTCATGAAGGACTACTTGTGCATATTGCAAGATTTCAGTTTCTAAGTGAATGAGCAAAAGAGCATACAGCACCTGGTATTCCCAGGCGGTCTCCCATCCAAGTACTAACCAGGCCCGACCCTGCTTAGCTTCCGAGATCAGACGAGATCGGGCGTTGCCAGGCTGGTATGGCCGTACGAAATAAGTTGACAACCATAGGCTACTTATCCATATACAGATTTAGCAATTGACAATGCAAGGTGGTCTCTCTCTCTCTCTCTCTCTCTCTCTCTCTCTCTCTCTCTCTCTCTCTCTCTCTCTCTCTCTCTCTCTCGTGTCAAAATGAAAACAGCTTCCAGCCCCTTTCATGAAGGATTACTTGTGCATATTGCAAGATTTCAGTTTCTAAGTGAATGAGCAAAAGAGCATACAGCACCTGGTATTCCCAGGCGGTCTCCCATCCAAGTACTAACCAGGCCCGACCCTGCTTAGCTTCCGAGATCAGACGAGATCGGGCGTTGCCAGGCTGGTATGGCCGTACGAAATAAGTTGACAACCATAGGCTACTTATCCATATACAGATTTAACAATTGGCAATGCAAGGTGGTCTCTCTCTCTCTCTCTCTCTCGTGTCAAAATGAAAACAGCTTCCAGCCCCTTTCATGAAGGACTACTTGTGCATATTGCAAGATGTCAGTTTCTAAGTGAATGAGCAAAAGAGCATACAGCACCTGGTATTCCCAGGCGGTCTCCCATCCAAGTACTAACCAGGCCCGACCCTGCTTAGCTTCCGAGATCAGACGAGATCGGGCGTTGCCAGGCTGGTATGGCCGTACAAAATAAGTTGACAACCATAGGCTACTTATCCATATACAGATTTAGCAATTGACAATGCAAGGTGGTCTCTCTCTCTCTCTCTCTCGTGTCAAAATGAAAACAGCTTCCAGCCCCTTTCATGAAGGACTACTTGTGCATATTGCAAGATTTCAGTTTCTAAGTGAATGAGCAAAAGAGCATACAGCACCTGGTATTCCCAGGCGGTCTCCCATCCAAGTACTAACCAGGCCCGACCCTGCTTAGCTTCCGAGATCAGACGAGATCGGGCGTTGCCAGGCTGGTATGGCCGTACGAAATAAGATGACAACCATAGGCTACTTATCCATATACAGATTTAACAATTGGCAATGCAAGGTGGTCTCTCTCTCTCTCTCTCTCTCTCGTGTCAAAATGAAAACAGCTTCCAGCCCCTTTCATGAAGGACTACTTGTGCATATTGCAAGATTTCAGTTTCTAAGTGAATGAGCAAAAGAGCATACAGCACCTGGTATTCCCAGGCGGTCTCCCATCCAAGTACTAACCAGGCCCGACCCTGCTTAGCTTCCGAGATCAGACGAGATCGGGCGTTGCCAGGCTGGTATGGCCGTACGAAATAAGTTGACAACCATAGGCTACTTATCCATATACAGATTTAGCAATTGACAATGCAAGGTGGTCTCTCTCTCTCTCTCTCGTGTCAAAATGAAAACAGCTTCCAGCCCCTTTCATGAAGGACTACTTGTGCATATTGCAAGATTTCAGTTTCTAAGTGAATGAGCAAAAGAGCATACAGCACCTGGTATTCCCAGGCGGTCTCCCATCCAAGTACTAACCAGGCCCAACCCTGTTTAGCTTCCGAGATCAGACGAGATCGGGCGTTGCCAGGCTGGTATGGCCGTACGAAATAAGTTGACAACCATAGGCTACTTATCCATATACAGATTTAGCAATTGACAATGCAAGGTGGTCTCTCTCTCTCTCTCTCTCTCTCTCTCTCTCTCTCTCTCTCTCTCTCTCTCGTGTCAAAATGAAAACAGCTTCCAGCCCCTTTCATGAAGGACTACTTGTGCATATTGCAAGATTTCAGTTTCTAAGTGAATGAGCAAAAGAGCATACAGCACCTGGTAATCCCAGGCGGTCTCCCATCCAAGTACTAACCAGGCCCGACCCTGCTTAGCTTCCGAGATCAGACGAGATCGGGCGTTGCCAGGCTGGTATGGCCGTACGAAATAAGTTGACAACCATAGGCTACTTATCCATATACAGATTTAGCAATTGACAATGCAAGGTGGTCTCTCTCTCTCTCTCTCTCTCTCTCTCTCGTGTCAAAATGAAAACAGCTTCCAGCCCCTTTCATGAAGGACTACTTGTGCATATTGCAAGATGTCAGTTTCTAAGTGAATGAGCAAAAGAGCATACAGCACCTGGTATTCCCAGGCGGTCTCCCATCCAAGTACTAACCAGGCCCAACCCTGCTTAGCTTCCGAGATCAGACGAGATCGGGCGTTGCCAGGCTGGTATGGCCGTACGAAATAAGTTGACAACCATAGGCTACTTATCCATATACAGAT
This sequence comes from Hypomesus nipponensis, assembly GCF_054491055.1. Classification (NCBI taxonomy): domain Eukaryota; kingdom Metazoa; phylum Chordata; class Actinopteri; order Osmeriformes; family Osmeridae; genus Hypomesus; species Hypomesus nipponensis. Next base: position 14,811,861 of record NC_140385.1, read on the forward strand.
TTAGCAATTGACAATGCAAGGTGGTCTCTCTCTCTCTCTCTCTCGTGTCAAAATGAAAACAGCTTCCAGCCCCTTTCATGAAGGACTACTTGTGCATATTGCAAGATTTCAGTTTCTAAGTGAATGAGCAAAAGAGCATACAGCACCTGGTATTCCCAGGCGGTCTCCCATCCAAGTACTAACCAGGCCCGACCCTGCTTAGCTTCCGAGATCAGACGAGATCGGGCGTTGCCAGGCTGGTATGGCCGTACGAAATAAGTTGACAACCATAGGCTACTTATCCATATACAGATTTAGCAATTGACAATGCAAGGTGGTCTCTCTCTCTCTCTCTCTCTCTCTCTCTCGTGTCAAAATGAAAACAGCTTCCAGCCCCTTTCATGAAGGACTACTTGTGCATATTGCAAGATTTCAGTTTCTAAGTGAATGAGCAAAAGAGCATACAGCACCTGGTATTCCCAGGCGGTCTCCCATCCAAGTACTAACCAGGCCCGACCCTGCTTAGCTTCCGAGATCAGACGAGATCGGGCGTTGCCAGGCTGGTATGGCCGTACGAAATAAGTTGACAACCATAGGCTACTTATCCATATACAGATTTAGCAATTGACAATGCAAGGTGGTCTCTCTCTCTCTCTCTCTCTCTCTCTCTCTCTCTCTCTCTCTCTCTCTCTCTCTCTCTCTCTCTCTCGTGTCAAAATGAAAACAGCTTCCAGCCCCTTTCATGAAGGATTACTTGTGCATATTGCAAGATTTCAGTTTCTAAGTGAATGAGCAAAAGAGCATACAGCACCTGGTATTCCCAGGCGGTCTCCCATCCAAGTACTAACCAGGCCCGACCCTGCTTAGCTTCCGAGATCAGACGAGATCGGGCGTTGCCAGGCTGGTATGGCCGTACGAAATAAGTTGACAACCATAGGCTACTTATCCATATACAGATTTAACAATTGGCAATGCAAGGTGGTCTCTCTCTCTCTCTCTCTCTCTCGTGTCAAAATGAAAACAGCTTCCAGCCCCTTTCATGAAGGACTACTTGTGCATATTGCAAGATGTCAGTTTCTAAGTGAATGAGCAAAAGAGCATACAGCACCTGGTATTCCCAGGCGGTCTCCCATCCAAGTACTAACCAGGCCCGACCCTGCTTAGCTTCCGAGATCAGACGAGATCGGGCGTTGCCAGGCTGGTATGGCCGTACAAAATAAGTTGACAACCATAGGCTACTTATCCATATACAGATTTAGCAATTGACAATGCAAGGTGGTCTCTCTCTCTCTCTCTCTCGTGTCAAAATGAAAACAGCTTCCAGCCCCTTTCATGAAGGACTACTTGTGCATATTGCAAGATTTCAGTTTCTAAGTGAATGAGCAAAAGAGCATACAGCACCTGGTATTCCCAGGCGGTCTCCCATCCAAGTACTAACCAGGCCCGACCCTGCTTAGCTTCCGAGATCAGACGAGATCGGGCGTTGCCAGGCTGGTATGGCCGTACGAAATAAGATGACAACCATAGGCTACTTATCCATATACAGATTTAACAATTGGCAATGCAAGGTGGTCTCTCTCTCTCTCTCTCTCTCGTGTCAAAATGAAAACAGCTTCCAGCCCCTTTCATGAAGGACTACTTGTGCATATTGCAAGATTTCAGTTTCTAAGTGAATGAGCAAAAGAGCATACAGCACCTGGTATTCCCAGGCGGTCTCCCATCCAAGTACTAACCAGGCCCGACCCTGCTTAGCTTCCGAGATCAGACGAGATCGGGCGTTGCCAGGCTGGTATGGCCGTACGAAATAAGTTGACAACCATAGGCTACTTATCCATATACAGATTTAGCAATTGACAATGCAAGGTGGTCTCTCTCTCTCTCTCTCGTGTCAAAATGAAAACAGCTTCCAGCCCCTTTCATGAAGGACTACTTGTGCATATTGCAAGATTTCAGTTTCTAAGTGAATGAGCAAAAGAGCATACAGCACCTGGTATTCCCAGGCGGTCTCCCATCCAAGTACTAACCAGGCCCAACCCTGTTTAGCTTCCGAGATCAGACGAGATCGGGCGTTGCCAGGCTGGTATGGCCGTACGAAATAAGTTGACAACCATAGGCTACTTATCCATATACAGATTTAGCAATTGACAATGCAAGGTGGTCTCTCTCTCTCTCTCTCTCTCTCTCTCTCTCTCTCTCTCTCTCTCTCTCTCGTGTCAAAATGAAAACAGCTTCCAGCCCCTTTCATGAAGGACTACTTGTGCATATTGCAAGATTTCAGTTTCTAAGTGAATGAGCAAAAGAGCATACAGCACCTGGTAATCCCAGGCGGTCTCCCATCCAAGTACTAACCAGGCCCGACCCTGCTTAGCTTCCGAGATCAGACGAGATCGGGCGTTGCCAGGCTGGTATGGCCGTACGAAATAAGTTGACAACCATAGGCTACTTATCCATATACAGATTTAGCAATTGACAATGCAAGGTGGTCTCTCTCTCTCTCTCTCTCTCTCTCTCTCTCGTGTCAAAATGAAAACAGCTTCCAGCCCCTTTCATGAAGGACTACTTGTGCATATTGCAAGATGTCAGTTTCTAAGTGAATGAGCAAAAGAGCATACAGCACCTGGTATTCCCAGGCGGTCTCCCATCCAAGTACTAACCAGGCCCAACCCTGCTTAGCTTCCGAGATCAGACGAGATCGGGCGTTGCCAGGCTGGTATGGCCGTACGAAATAAGTTGACAACCATAGGCTACTTATCCATATACAGATTTAGCAATTGACAATGCAAGGTGGTCTCTCTCTCTCTCTCTCTCTCGTGTCAAAATGAAAACAGCTTCCAGCCCCTTTCATGAAGGACTACTTGTGCATATTGCAAGATTTCAGTTTCTAAGTGAATGAGCAAAAGAGCATACAGCACCTGGTATTCCCAGGCGGTCTCCCATCCAAGTACTAACCAGGCCCGACCCTGCTTAGCTTCCGAGATCAGACGAGATCGGGCGTTGCCAGGCTGGTATGGCCGTACGAAATAAGTTGACAACCATAGGCTACTTATCCATATACAGATTTAGCAATTGACAATGCAAGGTGGTCTCTCTCTCTCTCTCTCGTGTCAAAATGAAAACAGCTTCCAACCCCTTTCATGAAGGACTACTTGTGCATATTGCAA
>NC_140385.1:14847500-14852500 GCF_054491055.1 Hypomesus nipponensis
ATTTAGCAATTGACAATGCAAGGTAGTCTCTCTCTCTCTCTCTCTCTCTCGTGTCAAAATGAAAACAGCTTCCAGCCCCTTTCATGAAGGACTACTTGTGCATATTGCAAGATTTCAGTTTCTAAGTGAATGAGCAAAAGAGCATACAGCACCTGGTATTCCCAGGCGGTCTCCCATCCAAGTACTAACCAGGCCCGACCCTGCTTAGCTTCCGAGATCGGGCGTTGCCAGGCTGGTATGGCCGTACGAAATAAGTTGACAACCATAGGCTACTTATCCATATACAGATTTAGCAATTGACAATGCAAGGTGGTCTCTCTCTCTCTCTCTCTCGTGTCAAAATGAAAACAGCTTCCAGCCCCTTTCATGAAGGACTACTTGTGCATATTGCAAGATGTCAGTTTCTAAGTTAATGAGCAAAAGAGCATACAGCACCTGGTATTCCCAGGCGGTCTCCCATCCAAGTACTAACCAGGCCCGACCCTGCTTAGCTTCCGAGATCAGACGAGATCAGGCGTTGCCAGGCTGGTATGGCCGTACGAAATAAGTTGACAACCATAGGCTACTTATCCATATACAGATTTAGCAATTGACAATGCAAGGTGGTCTCTCTCTCTCTCTCTCTCTCTCTCGTGTCAAAATGAAAACAGCTTCCAGCCCCTTTCATGAAGGACTACTTGTGCATATTGCAAGATTTCAGTTTCTAAGTGAATGAGCATACAGCACCTGGTATTCCCAGGCGGTCTCCCATCCAAGTACTAACCAGGCCCGACCCTGCTTAGCTTCCGAGATCAGGCGTTGCCAGGCTGGTATGGCCGTACGAAATAAGTTGACAACCATAGGCTACTTATCCATATACAGATTTAGCAATTGACAATGCAAGGTAGTCTCTCTCTCTCTCTCTCTCTCTCGTGTCAAAATGAAAACAGCTTCCAGCCCCTTTCATGAAGGACTACTTGTGCATATTGCAAGATGTCAGTTTCTAAGTTAATGAGCAAAAGAGCATACAGCACCTGGTATTCCCAGGCGGTCTCCCATCCAAGTACTAACAAGGCCCGACCCTGCTTATCTTCCGAGATCAGACGAGATCGGGTGTTGCCAGGCTGGTATGGCCGTACGAAATAAGTTGACAACCATAGGCTACTTATCCATATACAGATTTAGCAATTGACAATGCAAGGTGGTCTCTCTCTCTCTCTCTCTCTCTCTCTCTCTCGTGTCAAAATGAAAACAGCTTCCAGCCCCTTTCATGAAGGACTACTTGTGCATATTGCAAGATGTCAGTTTCTAAGTGAATGAGCAAAAGAGCATACAGCACCTGGTATTCCCAGGCGGTCTCCCATCCAAGTACTAACCAGGCCCGACCCTGCTTAGCTTCCGAGATCAGACGAGATCGAGCGTTGCCAGGCTGGTATGGCCGTACGAAATAAGTTGACAACCATAGGCTACTTATCCATATACAGATTTAGCAATTGACAATGCAAGGTGGTCGGTCTCTCTCTCTCTCTCTCTCTCTCTCTCTCTCTCTCTCTCTCTCTCTCTCGTGTCAAAATGAAAACAGCTTCCAGCCCCTTTCATGAAGGACTACTTGTGCATATTGCAAGATTTCAGTTTCTAAGTGAATGAGCATACAGCACCTGGTATTCCCAGGCGGTCTCCCATCCAAGTACTAACCAGGCCCGACCCTGCTTAGCTTCCGAGATCAGGCGTTGCCAGGCTGGTATGGCCGTACGAAATAAGTTGACAACCATAGGCTACTTATCCATATACAGATTTAGCAATTGACAATGCAAGGTAGTCTCTCTCTCTCTCTCTCTCTCTCGTGTCAAAATGAAAACAGCTTCCAGCCCCTTTCATGAAGGACTACTTGTGCATATTGCAAGATGTCAGTTTCTAAGTTAATGAGCAAAAGAGCATACAGCACCTGGTATTCCCAGGCGGTCTCCCATCCAAGTACTAACAAGGCCCGACCCTGCTTATCTTCCGAGATCAGACGAGATCGGGTGTTGCCAGGCTGGTATGGCCGTACGAAATAAGTTGACAACCATAGGCTACTTATCCATATACAGATTTAGCAATTGACAATGCAAGGTGGTCTCTCTCTCTCTCTCTCTCTCTCTCTCTCTCTCTCGTGTCAAAATGAAAACAGCTTCCAGCCCCTTTCATGAAGGACTACTTGTGCATATTGCAAGATGTCAGTTTCTAAGTGAATGAGCAAAAGAGCATACAGCACCTGGTATTCCCAGGCGGTCTCCCATCCAAGTACTAACCAGGCCCGACCCTGCTTAGCTTCCGAGATCAGACGAGATCGAGCGTTGCCAGGCTGGTATGGCCGTACGAAATAAGTTGACAACCATAGGCTACTTATCCATATACAGATTTAGCAATTGACAATGCAAGGTGGTCTCTCTCTCTCTCTCTCTCTCTCTCTCTCTCTCTCTCTCTCTCTCTCTCTCTCTCGTGTCAAAATGAAAACAGCTTCCAGCCCCTTTCATGAAGGACTACTTGTGCATATTGCAAGATGTCAGTTTCTAAGTTAATGAGCAAAAGAGCATACAGCACCTGGTATTCCCAGGCGGTCTCCCATCCAAGTACTAACCAGGCCCGACCCTGCTTAGCTTCCGAGATCAGACGAGATCGGGCGTTGTCAGGCTGGTATGGCCGTACGAAATAAGTTGACAACCATAGGCTACTTATCCATATACAGATTTAGCAATTGACAATGCAAGGTGGTCTCTCTCTCTCTCTCTCTCTCTCTCGTGTCAAAATGAAAACAGCTTCCAGCCCCTTTCATGAAGGACTACTTGTGCATATTGCAAGATTTCAGTTTCTAAGTGAATGAGCAAAAGAGCATACAGCACCTGGTATTCCCAGGCGGTCTCCCATCCAAGTACTAACCAGGCCCGACCCTGCTTAGCTTCCGAGATCAGGCGTTGCCAGGCTGGTATGGCCGTACGAAATAAGTTGACAACCATAGGCTACTTATCCATATACAGATTTAGCAATTGACAATGCAAGGTAGTGTCTCTCTCTCTCTTTCTCTCTCGTGTCAAAATGAAAACAGCTTCCAGCCCCTTTCATGAAGGACTACTTGTGCATATTGCAAGATGTCAGTTTCTAAGTTAATGAGCAAAAGAGCATACAGCACCTGGTATTCCCAGGCGGTCTCCCATCCAAGTACTAACAAGGCCCGACCCTGCTTATCTTCCGAGATCAGACGAGATCGGGTGTTGCCAGGCTGGTATGGCCGTACGAAATAAGTTGACAACCATAGGCTACTTATCCATATACAGATTTAGCAATTGACAATGCAAGGTGGTCTCTCTCTCTCTCGTGTCAAAATGAAAACAGCTTCCAGCCCCTTTCATGAAGGACTACTTGTGCATATTGCAAGATTTCAGTTTCTAAGTGAATGAGCAAAAGAGCATACAGCACCTGGTATTCCCAGGCGGTCTCCCATCCAAGTACTAACCAGGCCCGACCCTGCTTAGCTTCCGAGATCAGACGAGATCGGGCGTTGCCAGGCTGGTATGGCCGTACGAAATAAGTTGACAACCATAGGCTACTTATCCATATACAGATTTAGCAATTGACAATGCAAGGTGGTCTCTCTCTCTCTCTCTCTCGTGTCAAAATGAAAACAGCTTCCAGCCCCTTTCATGAAGGACTACTTGTGCATATTGCAAGATGTCAGTTTCTAAGTTAATGAGCAAAAGAGCATACAGCACCTGGTATTCCCAGGCGGTCTCCCATCCAAGTACTAACCAGGCCCGACCCTGCTTAGCTTCCGAGATCAGACGAGATCAGGCGTTGCCAGGCTGGTATGGCCGTACGAAATAAGTTGACAACCATAGGCTACTTATCCATATACAGATTTAGCAATTGACAATGCAAGGTGGTCTCTCTCTCTCTCTCTCTCTCTCTCTCGTGTCAAAATGAAAACAGCTTCCAGCCCCTTTCATGAAGGACTACTTGTGCATATTGCAAGATTTCAGTTTCTAAGTGAATGAGCATACAGCACCTGGTATTCCCAGGCGGTCTCCCATCCAAGTACTAACCAGGCCCGACCCTGCTTAGCTTCCGAGATCAGGCGTTGCCAGGCTGGTATGGCCGTACGAAATAAGTTGACAACCATAGGCTACTTATCCATATACAGATTTAGCAATTGACAATGCAAGGTAGTCTCTCTCTCTCTCTCTCTCTCTCGTGTCAAAATGAAAACAGCTTCCAGCCCCTTTCATGAAGGACTACTTGTGCATATTGCAAGATGTCAGTTTCTAAGTTAATGAGCAAAAGAGCATACAGCACCTGGTATTCCCAGGCGGTCTCCCATCCAAGTACTAACAAGGCCCGACCCTGCTTATCTTCCGAGATCAGACGAGATCGGGTGTTGCCAGGCTGGTATGGCCGTACGAAATAAGTTGACAACCATAGGCTACTTATCCATATACAGATTTAGCAATTGACAATGCAAGGTGGTCTCTCTCTCTCTCTCTCTCTCTCTCTCTCTCGTGTCAAAATGAAAACAGCTTCCAGCCCCTTTCATGAAGGACTACTTGTGCATATTGCAAGATGTCAGTTTCTAAGTGAATGAGCAAAAGAGCATACAGCACCTGGTATTCCCAGGCGGTCTCCCATCCAAGTACTAACCAGGCCCGACCCTGCTTAGCTTCCGAGATCAGACGAGATCGAGCGTTGCCAGGCTGGTATGGCCGTACGAAATAAGTTGACAACCATAGGCTACTTATCCATATACAGATTTAGCAATTGACAATGCAAGGTGGTCTCTCTCTCTCTCTCTCTCTCTCTCTCTCTCTCTCTCGTGTCAAAATGAAAACAGCTTCCAGCCCCTTTCATGAAGGACTACTTGTGCATATTGCAAGATTTCAGTTTCTAAGTGAATGAGCATACAGCACCTGGTATTCCCAGGCGGTCTCCCATCCAAGTACTAACCAGGCCCGACCCTGCTTAGCTTCCGAGATCAGGCGTTGCCAGGCTGG
>NC_140385.1:14885000-14887500 GCF_054491055.1 Hypomesus nipponensis
CGTGTCAAAATGAAAACAGCTTCCAGCCCCTTTCATGAAGGACTACTTGTGCATATTGCAAGATGTCAGTTTCTAAGTGAATGAGCAAAAGAGCATACAGCACCTGGTATTCCCAGGCGGTCTCCCATCCAAGTACTAACCAGGCCCGACCCTGCTTAGCTTCCGAGATCAGACGTGATCGGGCGTTGCCAGGCTGGTATGGCCGTACGAAATAAGTTGACAACCATAGGCTACTTATCCATATACAGATTTAGCAATTGACAATGCAAGGTGGTCTCTCTCTCTCTCTCTCTCTCTCTCTCTCTCGTGTCAAAATGAAAACAGCTTCCAGCCCCTTTCATGAAGGACTACTTGTGCATATTGCAAGATGTCAGTTTCTAAGTGAATGAGCAAAAGAGCATACAGCACCTGGTATTCCCAGGCGTCTCCCATCCAAGTACTAACCAGGCCCGACCCTGCTTAGCTTCCGAGATCAGACGTGATCGGGCGTTGCCAGGCTGGTATGGCCGTACGAAATAAGTTGACAACCATAGGCTACTTATCCATATACAGATTTAGCAATTGACAATGCAAGGTGGTCTCTCTCTCTCTCTCTCTCTCTCTCTCTCTCGTGTCAAAATGAAAACAGCTTCCAGCCCCTTTCATGAAGGACTACTTGTGCATATTGCAAGATGTCAGTTTCTAAGTGAATGAGCAAAACAGCATACAGCACCTGGTATTCCCAGGCGGTCTCCCATCCAAGTACTAACCAGGCCCGACCCTGCTTAGCTTCCGAGATCAGGCGTTGCCAGGCTGGTATGGCCGTACTAAATAAGTTGACAACCATAGGCTACTTATCCATATACAGATTTAGCAATTGACAATGCAAGGTAGTCTCTCTCTCTCTCTCTCTCTCTCGTGTCAAAATGAAAACAGCTTCCAGCCCCTTTCATGAAGGACTACTTGTGCATATTGCAAGATGTCAGTTTCTAAGTGAATGAGCAAAAGAGCATACAGCACCTGGTATTCCCAGGCGGTCTCCCATCCAAGTACTAACCAGGCCCGACCCTGCTTAGCTTCCGAGATCAGACGAGATCGGGCGTTGCCAGGCTGGTATGGCCGTACGAAATAAGTTGACAACCATAGGCTACTTATCCATATACAGATTTAGCAATTGACAATGCAAGGTAGTCTCTCTCTCTCTCTCTCTCTCGTGTCAAAATGAAAACAGCTTCCAGCCCCTTTCATGAAGGACTACTTGTGCATATTGCAAGATTTCAGTTTCTAAGTGAATGAGCAAAAGAGCATACAGCACCTGGTATTCCCAGGCGGTCTCCCATCCAAGTACTAACCAGGCCCGACCCTGCTTAGCTTCCGAGATCAGACGAGATCGGGCGTTGCCAGGCTGGTATGGCCGTACGAAATAAGTTGACAACAATAGGCTACTTATCCATATACAGATTTAGCAATTGACAATGCAAGGTGGTCTCTCTCTCTCTCTCTCTCTCTCTCTCTCGTGTCAAAATGAAAACAGCTTCCAGCCCCTTTCATGAAGGACTACTTGTGCATATTGCAAGATGTCAGTTTCTAAGTGAATGAGCAAAAGAGCATACAGCACCTGGTATTCCCAGGCGGTCTCTCATCCAAGTACTAACCAGGCCCGACCCTGCTTAGCTTCCGAGATCAGACGTAATCGGGCGTTGCCAGGCTGGTATGGCCGTACGAAATAAGTTGACAACCATAGGCTACTTATCCATATACAGATTTAGCAATTGACAATGCAAGGTAGTCTCTCTCTCTCTCTCTCTCTCTCTCTCTCTCTCTCTCGTGTCAAAATGAAAACAGCTTCCAGCCCCTTTCATGAAGGACTACTTGTGCATATTGCAAGATGTCAGTTTCTAAGTGAATGAGCAAAAGAGCATACAGCACCTGGTATTCCCAGGCGGTCTCCCATCCAAGTACTAACCAGGCCCGACCCTGCTTAGCTTCCGAGATCAGACGAGATCGGGCGTTGCCAGGCTGGTATGGCCGTACGAAATAAGTTGACAACCATAGGCTACTTATCCATATACAGATTTAGCAATTGACAATGCAAGGTGGTCTCTCTCTCTCTCTCTCGTGTCAAAATGAAAACAGCTTCCAGCCCCTTTCATGAAGGACTACTTGTGCATATTGCAAGATTTCAGTTTCTAAGTGAATGAGCAAAAGAGCATACAGCACCTGGTATTCCCAGGCGGTCTCCCATCCAAGTACTAACCAGGCCCGACCCTGCTTAGCTTCCGAGATCAGACGAGATCGGGCGTTGCCAGGCTGGTATGGCCGTACGAAATAAGTTGACAACCATAGGCTACTTATCCATATACAGATTTAGCAATTGACAATGCAAGGTAGTCTCTCTCTCTCTCTCTCTCTCTCGTGTCAAAATGAAAACAGCTTCCAGCCCCTTTCATGAAGGACTACTTGTGCATATTGCAAGATTTCAGTTTCTAAGTGAATGAGCAAAAGAGCATACAGCACCTGG
>NC_140385.1:14892500-14900000 GCF_054491055.1 Hypomesus nipponensis
CAAGGTGGTCTCTCTCTCTCTCTCTCTCGTGTCAAAATGAAAACAGCTTCCAGCCCCTTTGATGAAGGACTACTTGTGCATATTGCAAAATTTCAGTTTCTAAGTGAATGAGCAAAAGAGCATACAGCACCTGGTATTCCCAGGCGGTCTCCCATCCAAGTATTAACCTGGCCCGACCCTGCTTAGCTTCCGAGATCAGACGAGATCGGGCGTTGCCAGGCTGGTATGGCCGTACGAAATAAGTTGACAACCATAGGCTACTTATCCATATACAGATTTAGCAATTGACAATGCAAGGTGGTCTCTCTCTCTCTCTCTCTCGTGTCAAAATGAAAACAGCTTCCAGCCCCTTTGATGAAGGACTACTTGTGCATATTGCAAAATTTCAGTTTCTAAGTGAATGAGCAAAAGAGCATACAGCACCTGGTATTCCCAGGCGGTCTCCCATCCAAGTATTAACCTGGCCCGACCCTGCTTAGCTTCCGAGATCAGACGAGATCGGGCGTTGCCAGGCTGGTATGGCCGTACGAAATAAGTTGACAACCATAGGCTACTTATCCATATACAGATTTGGCAATTGACAATGCAAGGTGGTCTCTCTCTCTCTCTCTCTCTCTCTCTCTCTCTCTCTCTCTCTCTCTCTCTCTCTCTCTCTCTCTCTCTCGTGTCAAAATGAAAACAGCTTCCAGCCCCTTTCATGAAGGACTACTTGTGCATATTGCAAGATTTCAGTTTTTAAGTGAATGAGCAAAAGAGCATACAGCACCTGGTATTCCCAGGCGGTCTCCCATCCAAGTACTAACCAGGCCCGACCCTGCTTAGCTTCCGAGATCAGACGAGATCGGGCGTGGCCAGGCTGGTATGGCCGTACGAAATAAGTTGACAACCATAGGCTACTTATCCATATACAGATTTAGCAATTGACAATGCAAGGTGGTCTCTCTCTCTCTCTCTCGTGTCAAAATGAAAACAGCTTCCAGCCCCTTTGATGAAGGACTACTTGTGCATATTGCAAGATTTCAGTTTCTAAGTGAATGAGCAAAAGAGCATACAGCACCTGGTATTCCCAGGCGGTCTCCCATCCAAGTATTAACCTGGCCCGACCCTGCTTAGCTTCCGAGATCAGACGAGATCGGGCGTTGCCAGGCTGGTATGGCCGTACGAAATAAGTTGACAACCATAGGCTACTTATCCATATACAGATTTGGCAATTGACAATGCAAGGTGGTCTCTCTCTCTCTCTCTCTCTCTCTCTCTCTCTCTCTCGTGTCAAAATGAAAACAGCTTCCAGCCCCTTTCATGAAGGACTACTTGTGCATATTGCAAGATTTCAGTTTTTAAGTGAATGAGCAAAAGAGCATACAGCACCTGGTATTCCTAGGCGGTCTCCCATCCAAGTACTAACCAGGCCCGACCCTGCTTAGCTTCCGAGATCAGACGAGATCGGGCGTGGCCAGGCTGGTATGGCCGTACGAAATAAGTTGACAACCATAGGCTACTTATCCATATACAGATTTAGCAATTGACAATGCAAGGTGGTCTCTCTCTCTCTCTCTCTCTCGTGTCAAAATGAAAACAGCTTCCAGCCCCTTTGATGAAGGACTACTTGTGCATATTGCAAGATTTCAGTTTCTAAGTGAATGAGCAAAAGAGCATACAGCACCTGGTATTCCCAGGCGGTCTCCCATCCAAGTATTAACCTGGCCCGACCCTGCTTAGCTTCCGAGATCAGACGAGATCGGGCGTTGCCAGGCTGGTATGGCCGTACGAAATAAGTTGACAACCATAGGCTACTTATCCATATACAGATTTGGCAATTGACAATGCAAGGTGGTCTCTCTCTCTCTCTCTCTCTCTCTCTCTCTCTCTCTCTCTCTCTCTCGTGTCAAAATGAAAACAGCTTCCAGCCCCTTTCATGAAGGACTACTTGTGCATATTGCAAGATTTCAGTTTCTAAGTGAATGAGCAAAAGAGCATACAGCACCTGGTATTCCCAGGCGGTCTCCCATCCAAGTACTAACCAGGCCCGACCCTGCTTAGCTTCCGAGATCAGACGAGATCGGGCGTTGCCAGGCTGGTATGGCCGTACGAAATAAGTTGACAACCATAGGCTACTTATCCATATACAGATTTGGCAATTGACAATGCAAGGTGGTCTCTCTCTCTCTCTCTCTCTCTCTCTCTCTCTCTCTCTCGTGTCAAAATGAAAACAGCTTCCAGCCCCTTTCATGAAGGACTACTTGTGCATATTGCAAGATTTCAGTTTTTAAGTGAATGAGCAAAAGAGCATACAGCACCTGGTATTCCCAGGCGGTCTCCCATCCAAGTACTAACCAGGCCCGACCCTGCTTAGCTTCCGAGATCAGACGAGATCGGGCTTTGCCAGGCTGGTATGGCCGTACTAAATAAGTTGACAACCATAGGCTACTTATCCATATACAGATTTAGCAATTGACAATGCAAGGTAGTCTCTCTCTCTCTCTCTCTCTCTCTCTCTCGTGTCAAAATGAAAACAGCTTCCAGCCCCTTTCATGAAGGACTACTTGTGCATATTGCAAGATGTCAGTTTCTAAGTGAATGAGCAAAAGAGCATACAGCACCTGGTATTCCCAGGCGGTCTCCCATCCAAGTACTAACCAGGCCCGACCCTGCTTAGCTTCCGAGATCAGACGAGATCGGGCGTTGCCAGGCTGGTATGGCCGTACGAAATAAGTTGACAACCATAGGCTACTTATCCATATACAGATTTGGCAATTGACAATGCAAGGTGGTCTCTCTCTCTCTCTCTCTCTCTCTCTCTCTCGTGTCAAAATGAAAACAGCTTCCAGCCCCTTTCATGAAGGATTACTTGTGCATATTGCAAGATTTCAGTTTCTAAGTGAATGAGCAAAAGAGCATACAGCACCTGGTATTCCCAGGCGGTCTCCCATCCAAGTACTAACCAGGCCCGACCCTGCTTAGCTTCCGAGATCAGACGAGATCGGGCGTTGCCAGGCTGGTATGGCCGTACGAAATAAGTTGACAACCATAGGCTACTTATCCATATACAGATTTAGCAATTGACAATGCAAGGTGGTCTCTCTCTCTCTCTCTCTCGTGTCAAAATGAAAACAGCTTCCAGCCCCTTTGATGAAGGACTACTTGTGCATATTGCAAAATTTCAGTTTCTAAGTGAATGAGCAAAAGAGCATACAGCACCTGGTATTCCCAGGCGGTCTCCCATCCAAGTATTAACCTGGCCCGACCCTGCTTAGCTTCCGAGATCAGACGAGATCGGGCGTTGCCAGGCTGGTATGGCCGTACGAAATAAGTTGACAACCATAGGCTACTTATCCATATACAGATTTGGCAATTGACAATGCAAGGTGGTCTCTCTCTCTCTCTCTCTCGTGTCAAAATGAAAACAGCTTCCAGCCCCTTTGATGAAGGACTACTTGTGCATATTGCAAAATTTCAGTTTCTAAGTGAATGAGCAAAAGAGCATACAGCACCTGGTATTCCCAGGCGGTCTCCCATCCAAGTATTAACCTGGCCCGACCCTGCTTAGCTTCCGAGATCAGACGAGATCGGGCGTTGCCAGGCTGGTATGGCCGTACGAAATAAGTTGACAACCATAGGCTACTTATCCATATACAGATTTAGCAATTGACAATGCAAGGTGGTCTCTCTCTCTCTCTCTCTCGTGTCAAAATGAAAACAGCTTCCAGCCCCTTTGATGAAGGACTACTTGTGCATATTGCAAAATTTCAGTTTCTAAGTGAATGAGCAAAAGAGCATACAGCACCTGGTATTCCCAGGCGGTCTCCCATCCAAGTATTAACCTGGCCCGACCCTGCTTAGCTTCCGAGATCAGACGAGATCGGGCGTTGCCAGGCTGGTATGGCCGTACGAAATAAGTTGACAACCATAGGCTACTTATCCATATACAGATTTGGCAATTGACAATGCAAGGTGGTCTCTCTCTCTCTCTCTCTCTCTCTCTCTCTCTCTCTCTCTCTCTCTCTCTCTCTCTCTCTCTCTCGTGTCAAAATGAAAACAGCTTCCAGCCCCTTTCATGAAGGACTACTTGTGCATATTGCAAGATTTCAGTTTTTAAGTGAATGAGCAAAAGAGCATACAGCACCTGGTATTCCCAGGCGGTCTCCCATCCAAGTACTAACCAGGCCCGACCCTGCTTAGCTTCCGAGATCAGACGAGATCGGGCGTGGCCAGGCTGGTATGGCCGTACGAAATAAGTTGACAACCATAGGCTACTTATCCATATACAGATTTAGCAATTGACAATGCAAGGTGGTCTCTCTCTCTCTCTCTCGTGTCAAAATGAAAACAGCTTCCAGCCCCTTTGATGAAGGACTACTTGTGCATATTGCAAGATTTCAGTTTCTAAGTGAATGAGCAAAAGAGCATACAGCACCTGGTATTCCCAGGCGGTCTCCCATCCAAGTATTAACCTGGCCCGACCCTGCTTAGCTTCCGAGATCAGACGAGATCGGGCGTTGCCAGGCTGGTATGGCCGTACGAAATAAGTTGACAACCATAGGCTACTTATCCATATACAGATTTGGCAATTGACAATGCAAGGTGGTCTCTCTCTCTCTCTCTCTCTCTCTCTCTCTCTCTCGTGTCAAAATGAAAACAGCTTCCAGCCCCTTTCATGAAGGACTACTTGTGCATATTGCAAGATTTCAGTTTCTAAGTGAATGAGCAAAAGAGCATACAGCACCTGGTATTCCCAGGCGGTCTCCCATCCAAGTACTAACCAGGCCCGACCCTGCTTAGCTTCCGAGATCAGACGAGATCGGGCGTTGCCAGGCTGGTATGGCCGTACGAAATAAGTTGACAACCATAGGCTACTTATCCATATACAGATTTGGCAATTGACAATGCAAGGTGGTCTCTCTCTCTCTCTCTCTCTCTCTCTCTCTCTCTCTCTCTCTCTCTCTCTCTCTCTCTCGTGTCAAAATGAAAACAGCTTCCAGCCCCTTTCATGAAGGACTACTTGTGCATATTGCAAGATTTCAGTTTTTAAGTGAATGAGCAAAAGAGCATACAGCACCTGGTATTCCCAGGCGGTCTCCCATCCAAGTACTAACCAGGCCCGACCCTGCTTAGCTTCCGAGATCAGACGAGATTGGGCGTTGCCAGGCTGGTATGGCCGTAAGAAATAAGTTGACAACCATAGGCTACTTATCCATATACAGATTTAGCAATTGACAATGCAAGGTGGTCTCTCTCTCTCTCTCTCTCTCTCTCTCTCTCTCTCTCTCTCTCTCTCTCTCTCTCTCTCTCTCTCTCTCTCTCTCTCTCTCTCTCTCGTGTCAAAATGAAAACAGCTTCCAGCCCCTTTCATGAAGGACTACTTGTGCATATTGCAAGATTTCAGTTTTTAAGTGAATGAGCAAAAGAGCATACAGCACCTGGTATTCCCAGGCGGTCTCCCATCCAAGTACTAACCAGGCCCGACCCTGCTTAGCTTCCGAGATCAGACAAGATCGGGCGTTGCCAGGCTGGTATGGCCGTACGAAATAAGTTGACAACCATAGGCTACTTATCCATATACAGATTTGGCAATTGACAATGCAAGGTGGTCTCTCTCTCTCTCTCTCTCTCTCTCTCTCTCTCTCTCTCGTGTCAAAATGAAAACAGCTTCCAGCCCCTTTCATGAAGGACTACTTGTACATATTGCAAGATTTCAGTTTCTAAGTGAATGAGCAAAAGAGCATACAGCACCTGGTATTCCCAGGCGGTCTCCCAACCAAGTACTAACCAAGCCCGACCCTGCTTAGCTTCCGAGATCAGACGAGATCGGGCGTTGCCAGGCTGGTATGGCCGTACGAAATAAGTTGACAACCATAGGCTACTTATCCATATACAGATTTGGCAATTGACAATGCAAGGTGGTCTCTCTCTCTCTCTCTCTCTCTCTCTCTCTCTCTCTCGTGTCAAAATGAAAACAGCTTCCAGCCCCTTTCATGAAGGACTACTTGTGCATATTGCAAGATTTCAGTTTTTAAGTGAATGAGCAAAAGAGCATACAGCACCTGGTATTCCCAGGCGGTCTCCCATCCAAGTACTAACCAGGCCCGACCCTGCTTAGCTTCCGAGATCAGACGAGATTGGGCGTTGCCAGGCTGGTATGGCCGTACGAAATAAGTTGACAACCATAGGCTACTTATCCATATACAGATTTAGCAATTGACAATGCAAGGTGGTCTCTCTCTCTCTCTCTCTCTCTCTCTCTCTCTCTCTCTCTCTCTCTCTCTCTCTCTCTCTCTCTCTCTCGTGTCAAAATGAAAACAGCTTCCAGCCCCTTTCATGAAGGACTACTTGTGCATATTGCAAGATTTCAGTTTTTAAGTGAATGAGCAAAAGAGCATACAGCACCTGGTATTCCCAGGCGGTCTCCCATCCAAGTACTAACCAGGCCCGACCCTGCTTAGCTTCCGAGATCAGACAAGATCGGGCGTTGCCAGGCTGGTATGGCCGTACGAAATAAGTTGACAACCATAGGCTACTTATCCATATACAGATTTGGCAATTGACAATGCAAGGTGGTCTCTCTCTCTCTCTCTCTCTCTCTCTCTCTCTCTCTCTCGTGTCAAAATGAAAACAGCTTCCAGCCCCTTTCATGAAGGACTACTTGTACATATTGCAAGATTTCAGTTTCTAAGTGAATGAGCAAAAGAGCATACAGCACCTGGTATTCCCAGGCGGTCTCCCAACCAAGTACTAACCAAGCCCGACCCTGCTTAGCTTCCGAGATCAGACGAGATCGGGCGTTGCCAGGCTGGTATGGCCGTACGAAATAAGTTGACAACCATAGGCTACTTATCCATATACAGATTTGGCAATTGACAATGCAAGGTGGTCTCTCTCTCTCTCTCTCTCTCTCTCTCTCTCTCGTGTCAAAATGAAAACAGCTTCCAGCCCCTTTCATGAAGGACTACTTGTGCATATTGCAAGATTTCAGTTTCTAAGTGAATGAGCAAAAGAGCATACAGCACCTGGTATTCCCAGGCGGTCTCCCATCCAAGTACTAACCAGGCCCGACCCTGCTTAGCTTCCGAGATCAGACGAGATCGGGCGTTGCCAGGCTGGTATGTCCGTACGAAATAAGTTGACAACCATAGGCTACTTATCCATATACAGATTTGGCAATTGACAATGCAAGGTGGTCTCTCTCTCTCTCTCTCTCTCTCTCTCTCTCTCTCTCTCTCTCTCTCTCTCTCTCTCTCTCTCTCTCTCGTGTCAAAATGAAAACAGCTTCCAGCCCCTTTCATGAAGGACTACTTGTGCATATTGCAAGATTTCAGTTTTTAAGTGAATGAGCAAAAGAGCATACAGCACCTGGTATTCCCAGGCGGTCTCCCATCCAAGTACTAACCAGGCCCGACCCTGCTTAGCTTCCGAGATCAGACAAGATCGGGCGTTGCCAGGCTGGTATGGCCGTACGAAATAAGTTGACAACCATAGGCTACTTATCCATATACAGATTTGGCA
>NC_140385.1:14935000-14942500 GCF_054491055.1 Hypomesus nipponensis
AACACCTTCCAGCCCCTTTGATGAAGGACTACTTGTGCATATTGCAAGATTTCAGTTTCTAAGTGAATGAGCAAAAGAGCATACAGCACCTGGTATTCCCAGGCGGTCTCCCATCCAAGTACTAACCAGGCCCGACCCTGCTTAGCTTCCGAGATCAGACGAGATCGGGCGTTGCCAGGCTGGTATGGCCGTACGAAATAAGTTGACAACCATAGGCTACTTATCCATATACAGATTTAGCAATTGACAATGCAAGGTGGTCTCTCTCTCTCTCTCTCTCGTGTCAAAATGAAAACAGCTTCCAGCCCCTTTCATGAAGGACTACTTGTGCATATTGCAAGATTTCAGTTTCTAAGTGAATGAGCAAAAGAGCATACAGCACCTGGTATTCCCAGGCGGTCTCCCATCCAAGTACTAACCAGGCCCGACCCTGCTTAGCTTCCGAGATCAGACGAGATCGGGCGTTGCCAGGCAGGTATGGCCGTACAAAATAAGTTGACAACCATAGGCTACTTATCCATATACAGATTTAGCAATTGACAATGCAAGGTGGTCTCTCTCTCTCTCTCTCTCTCTCTCTCTCTCTCTCTCTCTCTCTCTCTCTCTCTCTCTCTCTCTCTCTCTCTCTCTCTCTCTCTCTCTCTCTCTCTCTCTCGTGTCAAAATGAAAACAGCTTCCAGCCCCTTTCATGAAGGACTACTTGTGCATATTGCAAGATTTCAGTTTCTAAGTGAATGAGCAAAAGAGCATACAGCACCTGGTATTCCCAGGCGGTCTCCCATCCAAGTACTAACCAGGCCCGACCCTGCTTAGCTTCCGAGATCAGACGAGATCGGGCGTTGCCAGGCTGGTATGGCCGTACGAAATAAGTTGACAACCATAGGCTACTTATCCATATACAGATTTGGCAATTGACAATGCAAGGTGGTCTCTCTCTCTCTCTCTCTCTCTCTCTCTCTCTCTCTCTCTCTCTCTCTCTCTCTCTCTCTCGTGTCAAAATGAAAACAGCTTCCAGCCCCTTTCATGAAGGACTACTTGTGCATATTGCAAGATTTCAGTTTCTAAGTGAATGAGCAAAAGAGCATACAGCACCTGGTATTCCCAGGCGGTCTCCCATCCAAGTACTAACCAGGCCCAACCCTGCTTAGCTTCCGAGATCAGACGAGATCGGGCGTTGCCAGGCTGGTATGGCCGTACGAAATAAGTTGACAACCATAGGCTACTTATCCATATACAGATTTGGCAATTGACAATGCAAGGTGGTCTCTCTCTCTCTCTCTCGTGTCAAAATGAAAACACCTTCCAGCCCCTTTGATGAAGGACTACTTGTGCATATTGCAAGATTTCAGTTTCTAAGTGAATGAGCAAAAGAGCATACAGCACCTGGTATTCCCAGGCGGTCTCCCATCCAAGTACTAACCAGGCCCGACCCTGCTTAGCTTCCGAGATCAGACGAGATCGGGCGTTGCCAGGCTGGTATGGCCGTACGAAATAAGTTGACAACCATAGGCTACTTATCCATATACAGATTTAGCAATTGACAATGCAAGGTGGTCTCTCTCTCTCTCTCTCTCGTGTCAAAATGAAAACAGCTTCCAGCCCCTTTCATGAAGGACTACTTGTGCATATTGCAAGATTTCAGTTTCTAAGTGAATGAGCAAAAGAGCATACAGCACCTGGTATTCCCAGGCGGTCTCCCATCCAAGTACTAACCAGGCCCGACCCTGCTTAGCTTCCGAGATCAGACGAGATCGGGCGTTGCCAGGCAGGTATGGCCGTACAAAATAAGTTGACAACCATAGGCTACTTATCCATATACAGATTTAGCAATTGACAATGCAAGGTGGTCTCTCTCTCTCTCTCTCTCTCTCTCTCTCTCTCTCTCTCTCTCTCTCTCTCTCTCTCTCTCTCTCTCTCTCTCTCTCTCTCTCTCTCTCTCTCTCTCTCTCGTGTCAAAATGAAAACAGCTTCCAGCCCCTTTCATGAAGGACTACTTGTGCATATTGCAAGATTTCAGTTTCTAAGTGAATGAGCAAAAGAGCATACAGCACCTGGTATTCCCAGGCGGTCTCCCATCCAAGTACTAACCAGGCCCGACCCTGCTTAGCTTCCGAGATCAGACGAGATCGGGCGTTGCCAGGCTGGTATGGCCGTACGAAATAAGTTGACAACCATAGGCTACTTATCCATATACAGATTTGGCAATTGACAATGCAAGGTGGTCTCTCTCTCTCTCTCTCTCTCTCTCTCTCTCTCTCTCTCTCTCTCTCGTGTCAAAATGAAAACAGCTTCCAGCCCCTTTCATGAAGGACTACTTGTGCATATTGCAAGATTTCAGTTTCTAAGTGAATGAGCAAAAGAGCATACAGCACCTGGTATTCCCAGGCGGTCTCCCATCCAAGTACTAACCAGGCCCAACCCTGCTTAGCTTCCGAGATCAGACGAGATCGGGCGTTGCCAGGCTGGTATGGCCGTACGAAATAAGTTGACAACCATAGGCTACTTATCCATATACAGATTTAGCAATTGACAATGCAAGGTGGTCTCTCTCTCTCTCTCTCGTGTCAAAATGAAAACAGCTTCCAGCCCCTTTCATGAAGGACTACTTGTGCATATTGCAAGATTTCAGTTTCTAAGTGAATGAGCAAAAGAGCATACAGCACCTGGTATTCCCAGGCGGTCTCCCATCCAAGTACTAACCAGGCCCGACCCTGCTTAGCTTCCGAGATCAGACGAGATCGGGCGTTGCCAGGCTGGTATGGCCGTACGAAATAAGTTGACAACCATAGGCTACTTATCCATATACAGATTTAGCAATTGACAATGCAAGGTGGTCTCTCTCTCTCTCTCTCGTGTCAAAATGAAAACAGCTTCCAGCCCCTTTCATGAAGGACTACTTGTGCATATTGCAAGATTTCAGTTTCTAAGTGAATGAGCAAAAGAGCATACAGCACCTGGTATTCCCAGGCGGTCTCCCATCCAAGTACTAACCAGGCCCGACCCTGCTTAGCTTCCGAGATCAGACGAGATCGGGCGTTGCCAGGCTGGTATGGCCGTACGAAATAAGTTGACAACCATAGGCTACTTATCCATATACAGATTTAGCAATTGACAATGCAAGGTGGTCTCTCTCTCTCTCTCTCGTGTCAAAATGAAAACAGCTTCCAGCCCCTTTCATGAAGGACTACTTGTGCATATTGCAAGATTTCAGTTTCTAAGTGAATGAGCAAAAGAGCATACAGCACCTGGTATTCCCAGGCGGTCTCCCATCCAAGTACTAACCAGGCCCAACCCTGCTTAGCTTCCGAGATCAGACGAGATCGGGCGTTGCCAGGCTGGTATGGCCGTACGAAATAAGTTGACAACCATAGGCTACTTATCCATATACAGATTTAGCAATTGACAATGCAAGGTGGTCTCTCTCTCTCTCTCTCGTGTCAAAATGAAAACAGCTTCCAGCCCCTTTCATGAAGGACTACTTGTGCATATTGCAAGATTTCAGTTTCTAAGTGAATGAGCAATAGAGCATACAGCACCTGGTATTCCCAGGCGGTCTCCCATCCAAGTACTAACCAGGCCCGACCCTGCTTAGCTTCCGAGATCAGACGAGATCGGGCGTTGCCAGGCTGGTATGGCCGTACGAAATAAGTTGACAACCATAGGCTACTTATCCATATACAGATTTAGCAATTGACAATGCAAGGTGGTCTCTCTCTCTCTCTCTCGTGTCAAAATGAAAACAGCTTCCAGCCCCTTTCATGAAGGACTACTTGTGCATATTGCAAGATTTCAGTTTCTAAGTGAATGAGCAAAAGAGCATACAGCACCTGGTATTCCCAGGCGGTCTCCCATCCAAGTACTAACCAGGCCCAACCCTGCTTAGCTTCCGAGATCAGACGAGATCGGGCGTTGCCAGGCTGGTATGGCCGTACGAAATAAGTTGACAACCATAGGCTACTTATCCATATACAGATTTAGCAATTGACAATGCAAGGTGGTCTCTCTCTCTCTCTCGTGTCAAAATGAAAACAGCTTCCAGCCCCTTTCATGAAGGACTACTTGTGCATATTGCAAGATTTCAGTTTCTAAGTGAATGAGCAAAAGAGCATACAGCACCTGGTATTCCCAGGCGGTCTCCCATCCAAGTACTAACCAGGCCCGACCCTGCTTAGCTTCCGAGATCAGACGAGATCAGGCGTTGCCAGGCTGGTATGGCCGTACGAAATAAGTTGACAACCATAGGCTACTTATCCATATACAGATTTAGCAATTGACAATGCAAGGTGGTCTCTCTCTCTCTCTCTCGTGTCAAAATGAAAACAGCTTCCAGCCGCTTTCATGAAGGACTACTTGTGCATATTGCAAGATTTCAGTTTCTAAGTGAATGAGCAAAAGAGCATACAGCACCTGGTATTCCCAGGCGGTCTCCCATCCAAGTACTAACCAGGCCCGACCCTGCTTAGCTTCCGAGATCAGACGAGATCGGGCGTTGCCAGGCTGGTATGGCCGTACGAAATAAGTTGACAACCATAGGCTACTTATCCATATACAGATTTAGCAATTGACAATGCAAGGTGGTCTCTCTCTCTCTCTCTCTCTCGTGTCAAAATGAAAACAGCTTCCAGCCCCTTTCATGAAGGACTACTTGTGCATATTGCAAGATTTCAGTTTCTAAGTGAATGAGCAAAACAGCATACAGCACCTGGTATTCCCAGGCGGTCTCCCATCCAAGTACTAACCAGGCCCGACCCTGCTTAGCTTCCGAGATCAGGCGTTGCCAGGCTGGTATGGCCGTACGAAATAAGTTGACAACCATAGGCTACTTATCCATATACAGATTTAGCAATTGACAATGCAAGGTTGTCTCTCTCTCTCTCTCTCTCGTGTCAAAATGAAAACAGCTTCCAGCCCCTTTCATGAAGGACTACTTGTGCATATTGCAAGATTTCAGTTTCTAAGTGAATGAGCAAAAGAGCATACAGCACCTGGTATTCCCAGGCGGTCTCCCATCCAAGTACTAACCAGGCCCAACCCTGCTTAGCTTCCGAGATCAGACGAGATCGGGCGTTGCCAGGCTGGTATGGCCGTACGAAATAAGTTGACAACCATAGGCTACTTATCCATATACAGATTTAGCAATTGACAATGCAAGGTAGTCTCTCTCTCTCTCTCTCGTGTCAAAATGAAAACAGCTTCCAGCCCCTTTCATGAAGGACTACTTGTGCATATTGCAAGATTTCAGTTTCTAAGTGCATGAGCAAAAGAGCATACAGCACCTGGTATTCCCAGGCGGTCTCCCATCCAAGTAGTAACCAGGCCCGACCCTGCTTAGCTTCCGAGATCAGACGAGATCGGGCGTTGCCAGGCTGGTATGGCCGTACAAAATAAGTTGACAACCATAGGCTACTTATCCATATACAGATTTAGCAATTGACAATGCAAGGTGGTCTCTCTCTCTCTCTCTCTCTCTCTCTCTCTCTCGTGTCAAAATGAAAACAGCTTCCAGCCCCTTTCATGAAGGACTACTTGTGCATATTGCAAGATTTCAGTTTCTAAGTGAATGAGCAAAAGAGCATACAGCACCTGGTGTTCCCAGGCGGTCTCCCATCCAAGTACTAACCAGGCCCGACCCTGCTTAGCTTCCGAGATCAGACGAGATCGGGCGTTGCCAGGCAGGTATGGCCGTACAAAATAAGTTGACAACCATAGGCTACTTATCCATATACAGATTTAGCAATTGACAATGCAAGGTGGTCTCTCTCTCTCTCTCTCTCTCTCTCTCTCTCTCTCTCTCTCTCTCTCTCTCTCTCTCTCTCTCTCTCTCTCTCTCTCGTGTCAAAATGAAAACAGCTTCCAGCCCCTTTCATGAAGGACTACTTGTGCATATTGCAAGATTTCAGTTTCTAAGTGAATGAGCAAAAGAGCATACAGCACCTGGTATTCCCAGGCGGTCTCCCATCCAAGTACTAACCAGGCCCGACCCTGCTTAGCTTCCGAGATCAGACGAGATCGGGCGTTGCCAGGCTGGTATGGCCGTACGAAATAAGTTGACAACCATAGGCTACTTATCCATATACAGATTTGGCAATTGACAATGCAAGGTGGTCTCTCTCTCTCTCTCTCTCTCTCTCTCTCTCTCTCTCTCTCTCTCTCTCTCTCTCTCGTGTCAAAATGAAAACAGCTTCCAGCCCCTTTCATGAAGGACTACTTGTGCATATTGCAAGATTTCAGTTTCTAAGTGAATGAGCAAAAGAGCATACAGCACCTGGTATTCCCAGGCGGTCTCCCATCCAAGTACTAACCAGGCCCAACCCTGCTTAGCTTCCGAGATCAGACGAGATCGGGCGTTGCCAGGCTGGTATGGCCGTACGAAATAAGTTGACAACCATAGGCTACTTATCCATATACAGATTTAGCAATTGACAATGCAAGGTGGTCTCTCTCTCTCTCTCTCGTGTCAAAATGAAAACAGCTTCCAGCCCCTTTCATGAAGGACTACTTGTGCATATTGCAAGATTTCAGTTTCTAAGTGAATGAGCAAAAGAGCATACAGCACCTGGTATTCCCAGGCGGTCTCCCATCCAAGTACTAACCAGGCCCGACCCTGCTTAGCTTCCGAGATCAGACGAGATCGGGCGTTGCCAGGCTGGTATGGCCGTACGAAATAAGTTGACAACCATAGGCTACTTATCCATATACAGATTTAGCAATTGACAATGCAAGGTGGTCTCTCTCTCTCTCTCTCGTGTCAAAATGAAAACAGCTTCCAGCCCCTTTCATGAAGGACTACTTGTGCATATTGCAAGATTTCAGTTTCTAAGTGAATGAGCAAAAGAGCATACAGCACCTGGTATTCCCAGGCGGTCTCCCATCCAAGTACTAACCAGGCCCAACCCTGCTTAGCTTCCGAGATCAGACGAGATCGGGCGTTGCCAGGCTGGTATGGCCGTACGAAATAAGTTGACAACCATAGGCTACTTATCCATATACAGATTTAGCAATTGACAATGCAAGGTGGTCTCTCTCTCTCTCTCTCGTGTCAAAATGAAAACAGCTTCCAGCCCCTTTCATGAAGGACTACTTGTGCATATTGCAAGATTTCAGTTTCTAAGTGAATGAGCAAAAGAGCATACAGCACCTGGTATTCCCAGGCGGTCTCCCATCCAAGTACTAACCAGGCCCGACCCTGCTTAGCTTCCGAGATCAGACGAGATCGGGCGTTGCCAGGCTGGTATGGCCGTACGAAATAAGTTGACAACCATAGGCTACTTATCCATATACAGATTTAGCAATTGACAATGCAAGGTGGTCTCTCTCTCTCTCTCTCGTGTCAAAATGAAAACAGCTTCCAGCCCCTTTCATGAAGGACTACTTGTGCATATTGCAAGATTTCAGTTTCTAAGTGAATGAGCAAAAGAGCATACAGCACCTGGTATTCCCAGGCGGTCTCCCATCCAAGTACTAACCAGGCCCAACCCTGCTTAGCTTCCGAGATCAGAC
>NC_140385.1:14955000-14957500 GCF_054491055.1 Hypomesus nipponensis
TCCGAGATCAGACGAGATCAGGCGTTGCCAGGCTGGTATGGCCGTACGAAATAAGTTGACAACCATAGGCTACTTATCCATATACAGATTTAGCAATTGACAATGCAAGGTGGTCTCTCTCTCTCTCTCTCGTGTCAAAATGAAAACAGCTTCCAGCCGCTTTCATGAAGGACTACTTCTGCATATTGCAAGATTTCAGTTTCTAAGTGAATGAGCAAAAGAGCATACAGCACCTGGTATTCCCAGGCGGTCTCCCATCCAAGTACTAACCAGGCCCGACCCTGCTTAGCTTCCGAGATCAGACGAGATCGGGCGTTGCCAGGCTGGTATGGCCGTACGAAATAAGTTGACAACCATAGGCTACTTATCCATATACAGATTTAGCAATTGACAATGCAAGGTGGTCTCTCTCTCTCTCTCTCTCTCGTGTCAAAATGAAAACAGCTTCCAGCCCCTTTCATGAAGGACTACTTGTGCATATTGCAAGATTTCAGTTTCTAAGTGAATGAGCAAAACAGCATACAGCACCTGGTATTCCCAGGCGGTCTCCCATCCAAGTACTAACCAGGCCCGACCCTGCTTAGCTTCCGAGATCAGGCGTTGCCAGGCTGGTATGGCCGTACGAAATAAGTTGACAACCATAGGCTACTTATCCATATACAGATTTAGCAATTGACAATGCAAGGTTGTCTCTCTCTCTCTCGTGTCAAAATGAAAACAGCTTCCAGCCCCTTTCATGAAGGACTACTTGTGCATATTGCAAGATTTCAGTTTCTAAGTGAATGAGCAAAAGAGCATACAGCACCTGGTATTCCCAGGCGGTCTCCCATCCAAGTACTAACCAGGCCCAACCCTGCTTAGCTTCCGAGATCAGACGAGATCGGGCGTTGCCAGGCTGGTATGGCCGTACGAAATAAGTTGACAACCATAGGCTACTTATCCATATACAGATTTAGCAATTGACAATGCAAGGTAGTCTCTCTCTCTCTCTCTCGTGTCAAAATGAAAACAGCTTCCAGCCCCTTTCATGAAGGACTACTTGTGCATATTGCAAGATTTCAGTTTCTAAGTGAATGAGCAAAAGAGCATACAGCACCTGGTATTCCCAGGCGGTCTCCCATCCAAGTAGTAACCAGGCCCGACCCTGCTTAGCTTCCGAGATCAGACGAGATCGGGCGTTGCCAGGCTGGTATGGCCGTACAAAATAAGTTGACAACCATAGGCTACTTATCCATATACAGATTTAGCAATTGACAATGCAAGGTGGTCTCTCTCTCTCTCTCTCTCTCTCTCTCTCTCTCTCGTGTCAAAATGAAAACAGCTTCCAGCCCCTTTCATGAAGGACTACTTGTGCATATTGCAAGATTTCAGTTTCTAAGTGAATGAGCAAAAGAGCATACAGCACCTGGTGTTCCCAGGCGGTCTCCCATCCAAGTACTAACCAGGCCCGACCCTGCTTAGCTTCCGAGATCAGACGAGATCGGGCGTTGCCAGGCTGGTATGGCCGTACGAAATAAGTTGACAACCATAGGCTACTTATCCATATACAGATTTAGCAATTGACAATGCAAGGTGGTCTCTCTCTCTCTCTCTCTCTCGTGTCAAAATGAAAACAGCTTCCAGCCCCTTTCATGAAGGACTACTTGTGCATATTGCAAGATTTCAGTTTCTAAGTGAATGAGCAAAAGAGCATACAGCACCTGGTATTCCCAGGCGGTCTCCCATCCAAGTACTAACCAGGCCCAACCCTGCTTAGCTTCCGAGATCAGACGAGATCGGGCGTTGCCAGGCTGGTATGGCCGTACGAAATAAGTTGACAACCATAGGCTACTTATCCATATACAGATTTAGCAATTGACAATGCAAGGTGGTCTCTCTCTCTCTCTCTCGTGTCAAAATGAAAACAGCTTCCAGCCCCTTTCATGAAGGACTACTTGTGCATATTGCAAGATTTCAGTTTCTAAGTGAATGAGCAAAAGAGCATACAGCACCTGGTATTCCCAGGCGGTCTCCCATCCAAGTACTAACCAGGCCCGACCCTGCTTAGCTTCCGAGATCAGACGAGATCAGGCGTTGCCAGGCTGGTATGGCCGTACGAAATAAGTTGACAACCATAGGCTACTTATCCATATACAGATTTAGCAATTGACAATGCAAGGTGGTCTCTCTCTCTCTCTCTCTCTCTCGTGTCAAAATGAAAACAGCTTCCAGCCCCTTTCATGAAGGACTACTTGTGCATATTGCAAGATTTCAGTTTCTAAGTGAATGAGCAAAAGAGCATACAGCACCTGGTATTCCCAGGCGGTCTCCCATCCAAGTACTAACCAGGCCCGACCCTGCTTAGCTTCCGAGATCAGACGAGATCGGGCGTTGCCAGGCTGGTATGGCCGTACGAAATAAGTTGACAACCATAGGCTACTTATCCATATACAGATTTAGCAATTGACAATGCAAGGTGGTCTCTCTCTCTCTCTCTCGTGTCAAAATGAAAACAGCTTCC
>NC_140385.1:14975000-14977500 GCF_054491055.1 Hypomesus nipponensis
CTAACCAGGCCCGACCCTGCTTAGCTTCCGAGATCAGACGAGATCGGGCGTTGCCAGGCTGGTATGGCCGTACGAAATAAGTTGACAACCATAGGCTACTTATCCATATACAGATTTAGCAATTGACAATGCAAGGTGGTCTCTCTCTCTCTCTCTCTCGTGTCAAAATGAAAACAGCTTCCAGCCCCTTTCATGAAGGACTACTTGTGCATATTGCAAGATTTCAGTTTCTAAGTGAATGAGCAAAAGAGCATACAGCACCTGGTATTCCCAGGCGGTCTCCCATCCAAGTACTAACCAGGCCCGACCCTGCTTAGCTTCCGAGATCAGACGAGATCGGGCGTTGCCAGGCTGGTATGGCCGTACGAAATAAGATGACAACCATAGGCTACTTATCCATATACAGATTTAGCAATTGACAATGCAAGGTGGTCTCTCTCTCTCTCTCTCTCTCTCGTGTCAAAATGAAAACAGCTTCCAGCCCCTTTCATGAAGGACTACTTGTGCATATTGCAAGATTTCAGTTTCTAAGTGAATGAGCAAAAGAGCATACAGCACCTGGTATTCCCAGGCGGTCTCCCATCCAAGTACTAACCAGGCCCGACCCTGCTTAGCTTCCGAGATCAGACGAGATCGGGCGTTGCCAGGCTGGTATGGCCGTACAAAATAAGTTGACAACCATAGGCTACTTATCCATATACAGATTTAGCAATTGACAATGCAAGGTGGTCTCTCTCTCTCTCTCTCTCTCTCTCTCGTGTCAAAATGAAAACAGCTTCCAGCCCCTTTCATGAAGACTACTTGTGCATATTGCAAGATTTCAGTTTCTAAGTGAATGAGCAAAAGAGCATACAGCACCTGGTATTCCCAGGCGGTCTCCCATCCAAGTACTAACCAGGCCCGACCCTGCTTAGCTTCCGAGATCAGACGAGATCGGGCGTTGCCAGGCTGGTATGGCCGTACAAAATAAGTTGACAACCATAGGCTACTTATCCATATACAGATTTAGCAATTGACAATGCAAGGTGGTCTCTCTCTCTCTCTCTCTATCTCGTGTCAAAATGAAAACAGCTTCCAGCCCCTTTCATGAAGGACTACTTGTGCATATTGCAAGATTTCAGTTTCTAAGTGAATGAGCAAAAGAGCATACAGCACCTGGTGTTCCCAGGCGGTCTCCCATCCAAGTACTAACCAGGCCCGACCCTGCTTAGCTTCCGAGATCAGACGAGATCGGGCGTTGCCAGGCTGGTATGGCCGTACGAAATAAGTTGACAACCATAGGCTACTTATCCATATACAGATTTAGCAATTGACAATGCAAGGTAGTCTCTCTCTCTCTCTCTCGTGTCAAAATGAAAACAGCTTCCAGCCCCTTTCATGAAGGACTACTTGTGCATATTGCAAGATTTCAGTTTCTAAGTGAATGAGCAAAAGAGCATACAGCACCTGGTATTCCCAGGCGGTCTCCCATCCAAGTAGTAACCAGGCCCGACCCTGCTTAGCTTCCGAGATCAGACGAGATCGGGCGTTGCCAGGCTGGTATGGCCGTACGAAATAAGTTGACAACCATAGGCTACTTATCCATATACAGATTTAGCAATTGACAATGCAAGGTGGTCTCTCTCTCTCTCTCTCTCTCTCTCTCTCGTGTCAAAATAAAAACAGCTTCCAGCCCCTTTCATGAAGGACTACTTGTGCATATTGCAAGATTTCAGTTTCTAAGTGAATGAGCAAAAGAGCATACAGCACCTGGTGTTCCCAGGCGGTCTCCCATCCAAGTACTAACCAGGCCCGACCCTGCTTAGCTTCCGAGATCAGACGAGATCGGGCGTTGCCAGGCTGGTATGGCCATATGAAATAAGTTGACAACCATAGGCTACTTATCCATATACAGATTTAGCAATTGACAATGCAAGGTAGTCTCTCTCTCTCTCTCTCTCTCTCGTGTCAAAATGAAAACAGCTTCCAGCCCCTTTCATGAAGGACTACTTGTGCAAATTGCAAGATTTCAGTTTCTAAGTGAATGAGCAAAAGAGCATATAGCACCTGGTATTCCCAGGCGGTCTCCCATCCAAGTACTAACCAGGCCCGACCCTGCTTAGCTTCCGAGATCAGACGAGATCGGGCGTTGCCAGGCTGGTATGGCCGTACGAAATAAGTTGACAACCATAGGCTACTTATCCATATACAGATTTAGCAATTGACAATGCAAGGTGGTCTCTCTCTCTCTCTCGTGTCAAAATGAAAACAGCTTCCAGCCCCTTTCATGAAGGACTACTTGTGCATATTGCAAGATTTCAGTTTCTAAGTGAATGAGCAAAAGAGCATACAGCACCTGGTATTCCCAGGCGGTCTCCCATCCAAGTACTAACCAAGCCCGACCCTGCTTAGCTTCCGAGATCAGACGAGATCGGGCGTTGCCAGGCTGGTATGGCCGTACGAAATAAGTTGACAACCATAGGCTACTTATCCATATACAGATTTAGCAATTGACAATGCA
>NC_140385.1:14990000-14997500 GCF_054491055.1 Hypomesus nipponensis
CAGTTTCTAAGTGAATGAGCAAAAGAGCATACAGCACCTGGTATTCCCAGGCGGTCTCCCATCCAAGTACTAACCAGGCCCGACCCTGCTTAGCTTCCGAGATCAGACGAGATCGGGCGTTGCCAGGCTGGTATGGCCGTACGAAATAAGTTGACAACCATAGGCTACTTATCCATATACAGATTTAGCAATTGACAATGCAAGGTGGTCTCTCTCTCTCTCTCGTGTCAAAATGAAAACAGCTTCCAGCCCCTTTCATGAAGGACTACTTGTGCATATTGCAAGATTTCAGTTTCTAAGTGAATGAGCAAAAGAGCATACAGCACCTGGTATTCCCAGGCGGTCTCCCATCCAAGTACTAACCAGGCCTGACCCTGCTTAGCTTCCGAGATCAGACGAGATCGGGCGTTGCCAGGCTGGTATGGCCGTACGAAATAAGATGACAACCATAGGCTACTTATCCATATACAGATTTAGCAATTGACAATGCAAGGTGGTCTCTCTCTCTCTCTCTCTCGTGTCAAAATGAAAACAGCTTCCAGCCCCTTTCATGAAGGACTACTTGTGCATATTGCAAGATTTCAGTTTCTAAGTGAATGAGCAAAAGAGCATACAGCACCTGGTATTCTCAGGCGGTCTCCCATCCAAGTACTAACCAGGCCCGACCCTGCTTAGCTTCCGAGATCAGACGAGATCGGGCGTTGCCAGGCTGGTATGGCCGTACGAAATAAGTTGACAACCATAGGCTACTTATCCATATACAGATTTAGCAATTGACAATGCAAGGTGGTCTCTCTCTCTCTCTCGTGTCAAAATGAAAACAGCTTCCAGCCCCTTTCATGAAGGACTACTTGTGCATATTGCAAGATTTCAGTTTCTAAGTGAATGAGCAAAAGAGCATACAGCACCTGGTATTCCCAGGCGGTCTCCCATCCAAGTACTAACCAGGCCCGACCCTGCTTAGCTTCCGAGATCAGACGAGATCGGGCGTTGCCAGGCTGGTATGGCCGTACGAAATAAGTTGACAACCATAGGCTACTTATCCATATACAGATTTAGCAATTGACAATGCAAGGTAGTCTCTCTCTCTCTCTCTCTCTCGTGTCAAAATGAAAACAGCTTCCAGCCCCTTTCATGAAGGACTACTTGTGCATATTGCAAGATGTCAGTTTCTAAGTGAATGAGCAAAAGAGCATACAGCACCTGGTATTCCCAGGCGGTCTCCCATCCAAGTACTAACCAGGCCCGACCCTGCTTAGCTTCCGAGATCAGACGAGATCGGGCGTTGCCAGGCTGGTATGGCCGTACGAAATAAGTTGACAACCATAGGCTACTTATCCATATACAGATTTAGCAATTGACAATGCAAGGTGGTCTCTCTCTCTCTCTCTCGTGTCAAAATGAAAACAGCTTCCAGCCCCTTTCATGAAGGACTACTTGTGCATATTGCAAGATTTCAGTTTCTAAGTGAATGAGCAAAAGAGCATACAGCACCTGGTATTCCCAGGCGGTCTCCCATCCAAGTACTAACCAGGCCCGACCCTGCTTAGCTTCCGAGATCAGACGAGATCGGGCGTTGCCAGGCTGGTATGGCCGTACGAAATAAGATGACAACCATAGGCTACTTATCCATATACAGATTTAGCAATTGACAATGCAAGGTGGTCTCTCTCTCTCTCTCTCTCGTGTCAAAATGAAAACAGCTTCCAGCCCCTTTCATGAAGGACTACTTGTGCATATTGCAAGATTTCAGTTTCTAAGTGAATGAGCAAAAGAGCATACAGCACCTGGTATTCCCAGGCGGTCTCCCATCCAAGTACTAACCAGGCCCGACCCTGCTTAGCTTCCGAGATCAGACGAGATCGGGCGTTGCCAGGCTGGTATGGCCGTACGAAATAAGTTGACAACCATAGGCTACTTATCCATATACAGATTTAGCAATTGACAATGCAAGGTGGTCTCTCTCTCTCTCTCGTGTCAAAATGAAAACAGCTTCCAGCCCCTTTCATGAAGGACTACTTGTGCATATTGCAAGATTTCAGTTTCTAAGTGAATGAGCAAAAGAGCATACAGCACCTGGTATTCCCAGGCGGTCTCCCATCCAAGTACTAACCAGGCCCGACCCTGCTTAGCTTCCGAGATCAGACGAGATCGGGCGTTGCCAGGCTGGTATGGCCGTACGAAATAAGTTGACAACCATAGGCTACTTATCCATATACAGATTTAGCAATTGACAATGCAAGGTAGTCTCTCTCTCTCTCTCTCTCTCTCTCTCTCTCTCGTGTCAAAATGAAAACAGCTTCCAGCCCCTTTCATGAAGGACTACTTGTGCATATTGCAAGATGTCAGTTTCTAAGTGAATGAGCAAAAGAGCATACAGCACCTGGTATTCCCAGGCGGTCTCCCATCCAAGTACTAACCAGGCCCGACCCTGCTTAGCTTCCGAGATCAGACGAGATCGGGCGTTGCCAGGCTGGTATGGCCGTACGAAATAAGTTGACAACCATAGGCTATTTATCCATATACAGATTTAGCAATTGACAATGCAAGGTGGTCTCTCTCTCTCTCTCTCGTGTCAAAATGAAAACAGCTTCCAGCCCCTTTCATGAAGGACTACTTGTGCATATTGCAAGATTTCAGTTTCTAAGTGAATGAGCAAAAGAGCATACAGCACCTGGTATTCCCAGGCGGTCTCCCATCCAAGTACTAACCAGGCCCGACCCTGCTTAGCTTCCGAGATCAGACGAGATCGGGCGTTGCCAGGCTGGTATGGCCGTACGAAATAAGATGACAACCATAGGCTACTTATCCATATACAGATTTAGCAATTGACAATGCAAGGTGGTCTCTCTCTCTCTCTCTCTCTCTCGTGTCAAAATGAAAACAGCTTCCAGCCCCTTTCATGAAGGACTACTTGTGCATATTGCAAGATTTCAGTTTCTAAGTGAATGAGCAAAAGAGCATACAGCACCTGGTATTCCCAGGCGGTCTCCCATCCAAGTACTAACCAGGCCCGACCCTGCTTAGCTTCCGAGATCAGACGAGATCGGGCGTTGCCAGGCTGGTATGGCCGTACGAAATAAGTTGACAACCATAGGCTACTTATCCATATACAGATTTAGCAATTGACAATGCAAGGTGGTCTCTCTCTCTCTCTCGTGTCAAAATGAAAACAGCTTCCAGCCCCTTTCATGAAGGACTACTTGTGCATATTGCAAGATTTCAGTTTCTAAGTGAATGAGCAAAAGAGCATACAGCACCTGGTATTCCCAGGCGGTCTCCCATCCAAGTACTAACCAGGCCCGACCCTGCTTAGCTTCCGAGATCAGACGAGATCGGGCGTTGCCAGGCTGGTATGGCCGTACGAAATAAGTTGACAACCATAGGCTACTTATCCATATACAGATTTAGCAATTGACAATGCAAGGTAGTCTCTCTCTCTCTCTCTCTCTCTCGTGTCAAAATGAAAACAGCTTCCAGCCCCTTTCATGAAGGACTACTTGTGCATATTGCAAGATGTCAGTTTCTAAGTGAATGAGCAAAAGAGCATACAGCACCTGGTATTCCCAGGCGGTCTCCCATCCAAGTACTAACCAGGCCCGACCCTGCTTAGCTTCCGAGATCAGACGAGATCGGGCGTTGCCAGGCTGGTATGGCCGTACGAAATAAGTTGACAACCATAGGCTACTTATCCATATACAGATTTAGCAATTGACAATGCAAGGTGGTCTCTCTCTCTCTCTCGTGTCAAAATGAAAACAGCTTCCAGCCCCTTTCATGAAGGACTACTTGTGCATATTGCAAGATTTCAGTTTCTAAGTGAATGAGCAAAAGAGCATACAGCACCTGGTATTCCCAGGCGGTCTCCCATCCAAGTACTAACCAGGCCCGACCCTGCTTAGCTTCCGAGATCAGACGAGATCGGGCGTTGCCAGGCTGGTATGGCCGTACGAAATAAGTTGACAACCATAGGCTACTTATCCATATACAGATTTAGCAATTGACAATGCAAGGTAGTCTCTCTCTCTCTCTCTCTCTCTCGTGTCAAAATGAAAACAGCTTCCAGCCCCTTTCATGAAGGACTACTTGTGCATATTGCAAGATGTCAGTTTCTAAGTGAATGAGCAAAAGAGCATACAGCACCTGGTATTCCCAGGCGGTCTCCCATCCAAGTACTAACAAGGCCCGACCCTGCTTAGCTTCCGAGATCAGACGAGATCGGGCGTTGCCAGGCTGGTATGGCCGTACGAAATAAGTTGACAACCATAGGCTACTTATCCATATACAGATTTAGCAATTGACAATGCAAGGTGGTCTCTCTCTCTCTCTCTCTCTCTCTCTCTCGTGTCAAAATGAAAACAGCTTCCAGTCCCTTTCATGAAGGACTACTTGTGCATATTGCAAGATTTCAGTTTCTAAGTGAATGAGCAAAAGAGCATACAGCACCTGGTATTCCCAGGCGGTCTCCCATCCAAGTAGTAACCAGGCCCGACCCTGCTTAGCTTCCGAGATCAGACGAGATCGGGCGTTGCCAGGCTGGTATGGCCGTACGAAATAAGTTGACAACCATAGGCTACTTATCCATATACAGATTTAGCAATTGACAATGCAAGGTAGTCTCTCTCTCTCTCTCGTGTCAAAATGAAAACAGCTTCCAGCCCCTTTCATGAAGGACTACTTGTGCATATTGCAAGATTTCAGTTTCTAAGTGAATGAGCAAAAGAGCATACAGCACCTGGTATTCCCAGGCGGTCTCCCATCCAAGTACTAACCAGGCCCGACCCTGCTTAGCTTCCGAGATCAGACGAGATCGGGCGTTGCCAGGCTGGTATGGCCGTACGAAATAAGTTGACAACCATAGGCTACTTATCCATATACAGATTTAGCAATTGACAATGCAAGGTGGTCTCTCTCTCTCTCTCTCGTGTCAAAATGAAAACAGCTTCCAGCCCCTTTCATGAAGGACTACTTGTGCATATTGCAAGATTTCAGTTTCTAAGTGAATGAGCAAAAGAGCATACAGCACCTGGTATTCCCAGGCGGTCTCCCATCCAAGTACTAACCAGGCCCGACCCTGCTTAGCTTCCGAGATCAGGCGTTGCCAGGCTGGTATGGCCGTACGAAATAAGTTGACAACCATAGGCTACTTATCCATATACAGATTTAGCAATTGACAATGCAAGGTAGTCTCTCTCTCTCTCGTGTCAAAATGAAAACAGCTTCCAGCCCCTTTCATGAAGGACTACTTGTGCATATTGCAAGATTTCAGTTTCTAAGTGAATGAGCAAAAGAGCATACAGCACCTGGTATTCCCAGGCGGTCTCCCATCCAAGTACTAACCAGGCCCGACCCTGCTTAGCTTCCAAGATCAGACGAGATCGGGCGTTGCCAGGCTGGTATGGCCGTACGAAATAAGTTGACAACCATAGGCTACTTATCCATATACAGATTTAGCAATTGACAATGCAAGGTGGTCTCTCTCTCTCTCTCTCGTGTCAAAATGAAAACAGCTTCCAGCCCCTTTCATGAAGGACTACTTGTGCATATTGCAAGATTTCAGTTTCTAAGTGAATGAGCAAAAGAGCATACAGCACCTGGTATTCCCAGGCGGTCTCCCATCCAAGTACTAACCAGGCCCGACCCTGCTTAGCTTCCGAGATCAGACGAGATCGGGCGTTGCCAGGCTGGTATGGCCGTACGAAATAAGTTGACAACCATAGGCTACTTATCCATATACAGATTTAGCAATTGACAATGCAAGGTAGTCTCTCTCTCTTTCTCTCTCTCGTGTCAAAATGAAAACAGCTTCCAGCCCCTTTCATGAAGGACTACTTGTGCATATTGCAAGATTTCAGTTTCTAAGTGAATGAGCAAAAGAGCATACAGCACCTGGTATTCCCAGGCGGTCTCCCATCCAAGTACTAACCAGGCCCGACCCTGCTTAGCTTCCGAGATCAGACGAGATCGGGCGTTGCCAGGCTGGTATGGCCGTACGAAATAAGTTGACAACCATAGGCTACTTCTCCATATACAGATTTAGCAATTGACAATGCAAGGTGGTCTCTCTCTCTCTCTCTCGTGTCAAAATGAAAACAGCTTCCAGCCCCTTTCATGAAGGACTACTTGTGCATATTGCAAGATTTCAGTTTCTAAGTGAATGAGCAAAAGAGCATACAGCACCTGGTATTCCCAGGCGGTCTCCCATCCAAGTACTAACCAGGCCCGACCCTGCTTAGCTTCCGAGATCAGACGAGATCGGGCGTTGCCAGGCTGGTATGGCCGTACGAAATAAGATGACAACCATAGGCTACTTATCCATATACAGATTTAGCAATTGACAATGCAAGGTGGTCTCTCTCTCTCTCTCTCTCTCTCTCTCTCTCTCTCTCTCTCTCTCTCTCTCTCTCTCTCTCGTGTCAAAATGAAAACAGCTTCCAGCCCCTTTCATGAAGGACTACTTGTGCACATTGCAAGCTTTCAGTTTCTAAGTGAATGAGCAAAAGAGCATACAGCACCTGGTATTCCCAGGCGGTCTCCCATCCAAGTACTAACCAGGCCCGACCCTGCTTAGCTTCCGAGATCAGACGAGATCGGGCGTTGCCAGGCTGGTATGGCCGTACGAAATAAGTTGACAACCATAGGCTACTTATCCATATACAGATTTAGCAATTGACAATGCAAGGTGGTCTCTCTCTCTCTCTCTCTCGTGTCAAAATGAAAACAGCTTCCAGCCCCTTTCATGAAGGACTACTTGTGCATATTGCAAGATTTCAGTTTCTAAGTGAATGAGCAAAAGAGCATACAGCACCTGGTATTCCCAGGCGGTCTCCCATCCAAGTACTAACCAGGCCCGACCCTGCTTAGCTTCCGAGATCAGGCGTTGCCAGGCTGGTATGGCCGTACGAAATAAGTTGACAACCATAGGCTACTTATCCATATACAGATTTAGCAATTGACAATGCAAGGTAGTCTCTCTCTCTCTCGTGTCAAAATGAAAACAGCTTCCAGCCCCTTTCATGAAGGACTACTTGTGCATATTGCAAGATTTCAGTTTCTAAGTGAATGAGCAAAAGAGCATACAGCACCTGGTATTCCCAGGCGGTCTCCCATCCAAGTACTAACCAGGCCCGACCCTGCTTAGCTTCCAAGATCAGACGAGATCGGGCGTTCCCAGGCTGGTATGGCCGTACGAAATAAGTTGACAACCATAGGCTACTTATCCATATACAGATTTAGCAATTGACAATGCAAGGTGGTCTCTCTCTCTCTCTCTCGTGTCAAAATGAAAACAGCTTCCAGCCCCTTTCATGAAGGACTACTTGTGCATATTGCAAGATTTCAGTTTCTAAGTGAATGAGCAAAAGAGCATACAGCACCTGGTATTCCCAGGCGGTCTCCCATCCAAGTACTAACCAGGCCCGACCCTGCTTAGCTTCCGAGATCAGACGAGATCGGGCGTTGCCAGGCTGGTATGGCCGTACGAAATAAGTTGACAACCAT
>NC_140385.1:15002500-15005000 GCF_054491055.1 Hypomesus nipponensis
ACTTATCCATATACAGATTTAGCAATTGACAATGCAAGGTAGTCTCTCTCTCTCTCGTGTCAAAATGAAAACAGCTTCCAGCCCCTTTCATGAAGGACTACTTGTGCATATTGCAAGATTTCAGTTTCTAAGTGAATGAGCAAAAGAGCATAGCGCACCTGGTATTCCCAGGCGGTCTCCCATCCAAGTACTAACCAGGCCCGACCCTGCTTAGCTTCCGAGATCAGACGAGATCGGGCGTTGCCAGGCTGGTATGGCCGTACGAAATAAGTTGACAACCATAGGCTACTTATCCATATACAGATTTAGCAATTGACAATGCAAGGTAGTCTCTCTCTCTCTCTCGTGTCAAAATGAAAACAGCTTCCAGCCCCTTTCATGAAGGACTACTTGTGCATATTGCAAGATGTCAGTTTCTAAGTGAATGAGCAAAAGAGCATACAGCACCTGGTATTCCCAGGCGGTCTCCCATCCAAGTACTAACCAGGCCCGACCCTGCTTAGCTTCCGAGATCAGACGAGATCGGGCGTTGCCAGGCTGGTATGGCCGTACGAAATAAGTTGACAACCATAGGCTACTTATCCATATACAGATTTAGCAATTGACAATGCAAGGTAGTCTCTCTCTCTCTCTTGTGTCAAAATGAAAACAGCTTCCAGCCCCTTTCATGAAGGACTACTTGTGCATATTGCAAGATGTCAGTTTCTAAGTGAATGAGCAAAAGAGCATACAGCACCTGGTATTCCCAGGCGGTCTCCCATCCAAGTACTAACCAGGCCCGACCCTGCTTAGCTTCCGAGCTCAGACGAGATCGGGCGTTGCCAGGCTGGTATGGCCGTACGAAATAAGTTGACAACCATAGGCTACTTATCCATATACAGATTTAGCAATTGACAATGCAAGGTGGTCTCTCTCTCTCTCTCTCGTGTCAAAATGAAAACAGCTTCCAGCCCCTTTCATGAAGGACTACTTGTGCATATTGCAAGATTTCAGTTTCTAAGTGAATGAGCAAAAGAGCATACAGCACCTGGTATTCCCAGGCGGTCTCCCATCCAAGTACTAACCAGGCCCGACCCTGCTTAGCTTCCGAGATCAGACGAGATCGGGCGTTGCTAGGCTGGTATGGCCGTACGAAATAAGATGACAACCATAGGCTACTTATCTATATACAGATTTAGCAATTGACAATGCAAGGTGGTCTCTCTCTCTCTCTCTCTCGTGTCAAAATGAAAACAGCTTCCAGCCCCTTTCATGAAGGACTACTTGTGCATATTGCAAGATTTCAGTTTCTAAGTGAATGAGCAAAAGAGCATACAGCACCTGGTATTCCCAGGCGGTCTCCCATCCAAGTACTAACCAGGCCCGACCCTGCTTAGCTTCCGAGATCAGGCGTTGCCAGGCTGGTATGGCCGTACGAAATAAGTTGACAACCATAGGCTACTTATCCATATACAGATTTAGCAATTGACAATGCAAGGTGGTCTCTCTCTC
This sequence comes from Hypomesus nipponensis, assembly GCF_054491055.1. Taxonomy (NCBI): domain Eukaryota; kingdom Metazoa; phylum Chordata; class Actinopteri; order Osmeriformes; family Osmeridae; genus Hypomesus; species Hypomesus nipponensis. The sequence continues at coordinate 15,003,992 of NC_140385.1, forward strand.
TCTCTCTCTCGTGTCAAAATGAAAACAGCTTCCAGTCCCTTTCATGAAGGACTACTTGTGCATATTGCAAGATTTCAGTTTCTAAGTGAATGAGCAAAAGAGCATACAGCACCTGGTATTCCCAGGCGGTCTCCCATCCAAGTACTAACCAGGCCCGACCCTGCTTAGCTTCCGAGATCAGACGAGATCGGGCGTTGCCAGGCTGGTATGGCCGTACGAAATAAGTTGACAACCATAGGCTACTTATCCATATACAGATTTAGCAATTGACAATGCAAGGTAGTCTCTCTCTCTCTCTCTCTCTCTCTCTCGTGTCAAAATGAAAACAGCTTCCAGCCCCTTTCATGAAGGACTACTTGTGCATATTGCAAGATTTCAGTTTCTAAGTGAATGAGCAAAAGAGCATACAGCACCTGGTATTCCCAGGCGGTCTCCCATCCAAGTACTAACCAGGCCCGACCCTGCTTAGCTTCCGAGATCAGACGAGATCGGGCGTTGCCAGGCTGGTATGGCCGTACGAAATAAGTTGACAACCATAGGCTACTTATCCATATACAGATTTAGCAATTGACAATGCAAGGTGGTCTCTCTCTCTCTCTCTCGTGTCAAAATGAAAACAGCTTCCAGCCCCTTTCATGAAGGACTACTTGTGCATATTGCAAGATTTCAGTTTCTAAGTGAATGAGCAAAAGAGCTTACAGCACCTGGTATTCCCAGGCGGTCTCCCATCCAAGTACTAACCAGGCCCGACCCTGCTTAGCTTCCGAGATCAGACGAGATCGGGCGTTGCCAGGCTGGTATGGCCGTACGAAATAAGATGACAACCATAGGCTACTTATCCATATACAGATTTAGCAATTGACAATGCAAGGTGGTCTCTCTCTCTCTCTCTCTCTCTCTCGTGTCAAAATGAAAACAGCTTCCAGCCCCTTTCATGAAGGACTACTTGTGCATATTGCAAGATTTCAGTTTCTAAGTGAATGAGCAAAAGAGCATACAGCACCTGGTA